>NC_039268.1:10139362-10389316 GCF_003368295.1 Carassius auratus | reverse complement strand
GGAGTGTGTGTGTGTGTGTGTGTGTGTGTGTGTGTGTGTGTGTGTGTGTGTGTGTGTGTGTGTATGTGTGTGTGTGTGTTGGTTTTTGTGGTTTACAAGGACTTTTGACCTGAATACGCACCAGCATTACAGGGACATTTGGGTTTATGAGGACAGGGCCCATGTCCTTATAATTCCGACAGTGTATATGCCTTTCTCTATGTCCCAGAAGCTCCCTCTCAAATTTTCGCGCCATGTCCTAATATACCACAAAACCCTGAAATTTTACTATACACTGTGTATCCTCCGAACTCGGGAGTGCGCCCCTGCAGCCCGGACCCGGTACTGCATCCGCGTCATCGAAAATTTGCATATTTTACACTTGTGTAAGTTTGGAGGCCGCTGATTGGCTAGATCGGCACCGGAGGGCGGGGAAATCGCGAAAACAAAATGGCGGCGGTGGGCGGGGCTACATTCTGCCGCTAATAGCTCCGTACAAGTAAGTTAATGCAGTTTGGTAATTATTTAAACACTTTTTTGCTATAATTTATCGATTGTATATGATTATATAAATGCATAATGATCGTGCAATTAAACATATTCCTTAAATATCATCATATAAAGTATGAATGTGACTTCAAAGCTGTAATTACTCAGTTTAATATCAGTATATTGATGTAACGCTATTAATGTAACGTTTCATAGATGGTTATTTAAATATATTATTATTATTATTATTGTTATTATTATTATTATAAATCCCGTATACTCGTGCTCTAATCAGCGAGGTAAGGGTGTGTCGGTTTGTAACTTCCTGTTTGGACCGGACACAATCTGTGCACCTGAAGCGAAGACATCTGTGGTGTGAAGCTGTTGGAAACAACTATTATATGAAAGGTTAGTAATACTGCTGTTAAATCGTTTCTCTGAGAGTTTGTGGCTCAGTTTGGCTTGTTCGTGAGTGTCTTCAGTGCTCTTTAGAAAGCAGCTAGCGCGTGATGCTAATGGCGCTAGCGTGTTTACACTAAGTGTCCTCTATTAAGAGTAACATCAAACAAGAATCAACAATGCTTGTCAGTTTAACTTCTTTTCGTTCACAGTATAACTGTAAATGTAATAGAACAGTCTAGCCATCATAATAATCTGTTGTCATGGCTACAGTCTGTGAAGGGGAGGGGCAGTTATGTTTAATATTATTACTGTTCAGCTTGGTTTAATTAATAAACACAGAGATGTGCTCTTTTCACTTCCCAATACTTACTGTATATAATAAGTAAAATCACCTTTATTTGTATAGTGCTTTGTAGAATACAGATATACAGAATTCATCATATTACACATATATTCTGTTCAGTAGAACTGTCATTATTCGTTTGCATATTAAGTTGAAAACAAACAAACGTAATATTGTCAGATGGAGGCCAACAGTTCTTATTGTTATTAAAGCAGACACAGAGGATGGCTGAAGGTGCGAGGCGAAGGAGAAAGCTGAGGCCATACAGTGTTCACTTCAACAGAAAGACCAGAATGGGCTCAAGGGCAGGTTCATCACTGATCTTAAAGGTGAGTTGATTTATTTTGTCATCATATAGTCACCATTAAGTTGTCTCAGTCCTGTATATCTTTTGTTGGGCAAAATAAGACATTACTAACCATTTGATGGTTTGTAAATGATGACAGGATTTTCTTCCTATGCCTTTAAAATGTCTCGTGTACTAAATCTGTCTCCGGTTGATGACGTGTGGTTCTCGTGATGGTTTCACCTCTCTGTTGTTTTAAAGTGTCTCGTTTACACCCGTGTTACGAGGACCCTGTTTTATGAGGACCATCATAAGAACATACACACAATGTGACATCAAGACTATGTTCTTATGATGGTCCTCATAAAACAGGGTCCTCGTAACACAGGTGTAAACATACACACAATGTGACATCAAGACTATGTTTACACCTGTGTTACGAGGACCCTGTTTTATGAGGACCATCATAAGAACATGGTCTTGTGTGTGTGTTTACACCTGTGTTACGAGGACCCTGTTTTATGAGGACCATCATGAGAACATGGTCTTGTGTGTGTGTTTACACCTGTGTTACGAGGACCCTGTTTTATGAGGACCATCATGAGAACATGGTCTTGTGTGTGTGTTTACACCCGTGTTACGAGGACCCTGTTTTATGAGGACCATCATAAGAACATATGAGAATCTCAAGGCGTTTCTCAATGTCAAGGAAGGATCCTCGGAAGCCAGAATTTCGAGGATGCTACGTCATCGACATCCGTCGAAGGACTGTTCCAATGTCGAGGATCCTCGGAATTTCAACCAAGGACGGAGTCCTTCGTTCGAAAAATATCCCATACACAGGAAAGGATGCATATGTGTAGCCTTCGCGCTCTCAAATCACCCACAATCCTAGAGTCGGAGTGTTAACGGTTTTTATTTACGTTACCAAACATTTGTTATAACTGTAGTAAATATATAAGTAAAGTTTGCCAGTACAAATTACTACCATATTAAGATTGTAATTTATACAAATACAAATTACGTTATTGATGGCTAACTGAACCGGACCTGTCATTTAACAATTGTTAGCTTGGTTGCGTCACCGGCATTTCTTTTATAAATAACTAGTTAAGTTGTCCAAAGTAATTTAACGTTAATATTATACCATTATACCACAGCGTTCTTCAAACTGACCTTTTCACTGACGCAATGACGTGCATTTGCTAGCCTGTTCCATTTACGTGTTCTCCGAATGCTAAAGAGGAGCCTCACCTAGCCTCTGAAGGAAGTGACTTGGAAGGACCAGTCCTGCTAAGGAAGTATCCTTGACATTGAGAAACACCTTCAGTGTGGCGTTTGTTTAACAAAAGCCTGGTATTTGAAGACCCTAGTTATCACCATGACATTGGGCTGTGTGAATGTGAAATATTAGGCTAAATATGGATCATTCACATCTCATTGTGGCCATGTGATATTCAAAATGTCTAATTGTTACCTTTAGATTAAGTATATTGTAATATAAGTTGGTAAAAAGTCGTTCCCCTTGTTTGAAATTTACTGTCAGGCATTATACTACTGTATTCTGCAGTTTTATCATATTTGTGTCATCATCATCATCATCATCATCATCATCATTATTATTATTATTATTATTATTTTGGCTTTTTTATTTAAATAACATTCTCCAAGATTGCATATTATTTATTCAAAACTTTCAGTATTTTCAAATGATAACTGAGTAGAATCAGTGTCTTAAGAACCTAAAGAACTCTGAACAGGGCACAGCAGCTATAAAGGTATCCAAGAAGTTCTTGAAATAATTGTGCTAGTCCTTAAAAGAGTAGAACAGATTACGTTGTCCACATGTGTTTCTAAGAGACATTGTTTGCTGCATTATTGTGGATGTTAAAAGTGAGTCTTGGTTTCATGCTGTATAACTAACACAGACACTGTGTCTCAAATCACCAGTTTTTCTCATACACAGAAATGCTTGAAATAAGCTGTCCACATTTGTCTAGTTACCAATGTCCCGGTAACAACAAGGTTACAAATAGACCAGACTTTTTTCAAACTAATAACACACTGAGACTCTTCAGTCAAGTCAAGACCATGTTCTTATGATGGCCCTCATAGAACAGGGTCCTCGTAGCACAGGTGTAAACACATACACACAACCTGACATACTTCAGTATACATGCATGTAATGTAATACTTACAAAGTCATGAACATTAACTTGGGTAACACTTGAAAATTTAAATATTGGTTTGAAATATTGTAATCTTGTAAATTACATTGATAGAAGCAAGATTATAAAATAATTTAATGTTTTAAATCAGTATTTTATGCACTCATTTATTGTCACAGATATCTAATTTGATGTTCTTTTCTATATTGTGGTTGAACCGTCCACTCTTGAAGTCAATACTCTGTCCCAGTCACAAGACACAGACGTAGAGAAGGTTCTGCGACTGATTGATTGATTGATTTTAATTTAAATTTGATTTTTTTATTTCATGTGTCAGTGATCAGTCAGTGTTTATGGACTCCAGTATATGTGCATTATTAATTTGTACAGTCCCTGAATCCTTTGTCTGCAGTAGAATGTTTATTTTTTTTATTTCTGTTTCCTTAATTTCAGGTGACTCTGAAGAAGGACCGGTTACTATTGGATGATCAGGACTGTGTTGAGTAGGTAATAAAATGTGCATTGCATATTTTATGAAATGTTAGATTGATGTTGTAAGAAATCGTCTCTACATGAGCCTTGCTTTTTTCATTGTTTTCAGATGTCACCTGTCAAAGAGCATGTGTTGAATGAGGAGCAGAGCTTTTTTGTCCCCGCTGAAGGAGTTAAGGAGGTATTCACATGTTTCAGATGAACTGTTATTTCAGTGCAACAGTGAATGCTCTGAAGTCTGATGTCTTCATGGGCTGTGATATACTTAGCTGTTACCAAATGTATGTAATTTAATGACGTGTTTTCAATTTCAGTAATATTAGTCGATGTCTGAATCAGGAGTGTCCAGACTTGGTCCTGGAGGGCTAGTGTCCCGCAGAGTTTAGCTCCAGCTTGTCTACACACACCTGCCTGGAGGTTTCTAGTATTATCTGCTTCAGGTGTGTCTGGGGTTGGAGCTAAACTCTGCAGGACACCGGCCCTCCAGGACAGAGTCTGGACACCCCTGCTCTAAATACAGATTTGTAGTAATATATTGACCAGTACCTTTTAAGGTCTGTAACGTAAATGTTCTTTTATGATTTTAAATGATCTTATTAACTAAATGACCACAACTTCCCTGTCATTAAAATACATTAAGTTATTATTGAAAGACAGTGTAGCTCTTAAAGTATCACATGTATGTTTTAGGAGAACATTGAGATTGAAGGTACGTCCATCCTAGCATGCGTAGCACAGCGGGTCTTTTAAACTCACAGGAATGTTTAAGGCAACTCTTCTCTGAAATATGTCTTGTGTTCACTGTAGAATGTAGTGTCTTTAGGAATGGTTTATAAATGGTGTGTGATTGTGTTTGACTTCTGAATGCAGATGTTTTTCATGTTCTGAGTTTTATTTTTCATTGAAGATGAGATCAACATGACAGATTCTGATGACGCTGATCCTGAAGAAAGTGAATCTGATGATGAGGCTCTTGCTGGAGCTGCGGGAAACTCCAGTAATGCTGGTATGTGTCAGCTAAGTGTTTTTTAAAAATAATAAAAGTTAAAAATATTATTGGGTAACGCTTTATTTTAGGGTCTCTAAACTACAGTGGTGTGAAAAAGTGTTGGACCCCTTCCGGATTTATTTTTTTGCATGTTTGTCACACTTTAATGTTTCAGATCATCAAACAAATTTAAATATTAGTCAAAGGTAACTAACATAAAAGTAAACACAACATGCTGTCTTTAAATGAAGGTTTTTATTATTAAGGGAAAACAAAATCCAAAACTACATGGCCCTGTGTGAAGAAGTCTTAGTGGTTTTTGCTATCCTAGGAACTACCAAAAGTCCAGTGTTTTGTGACCTTAGGGAGCGTGATGGATTGTAGTGTGAAGGCTTGTTAGGTACGCAGGAGCTAAACCATTTAGGGCCTTATAGGTAAGTAATGATAATTTGTAACTGATATGGAACTTAATAGGTAGCCAGTGCAGAGACTGTAAAATTGGGGTAATATGATCATATCTTCTTGACCTGGTAAGGACTCTAGCTGCTGCATTTTGGACTACCTGTAGCTTGTTTATTGAAGAAGCAGGACAACCACCTAGAAGTGCATTACAATAGTCCAGTCTAGAGGTCATGAATGCATGAACTAGCTTTTCTGCATCAGAAACAGATAACATGTTTCGTAGCTTGGCAATGTTTCTAAGATGGAAGAATGCAGTTTTTGTAACATGGGAAATATGATTTTCAAAAGACAAGTTGCTGTCTAATATAACACCCAGATTTTTGACTGTAGAGGAAGTAACAGTACATCCGTCTAGTTGCAGATTGTAATCTACTAGATTCTATGTACTGTTTTTTTTGGTCCAATAATTAATATCTCTGTCTTATCCGAATTTAATAGGAGAAAATTATTGGTCATCCAATCTTTTACATTTTTAACACACTCTGTTAGCTTAGATAATTGAGAAGTTTCATCTGGTCTGAGTATCATCAGCATAACAGTGGAAACTAATCCCATATTTTCTAATAATATTACCAAGGGGCAACATGTATATTGGAAATAGAAGGTGACCTAGGACGGATCCTTGTGGCACTCCATATTTTACTGATGATAAATGAGATGATAAACACCCCATTTAAATAAACAAAATGGTAGCAATCGGACAGGTAGGATCTAAACTATCTTAGAGCCTGCCCTTCAATACCTGTATAGGTTTGTAATCTATCTATGAGGATGTCATGATCTATGGTGTTGAACGCAGCACTAAGATCAAGTAAAACTAGCAATGAGATGCAGCCTTGAGCTGACGCAAGAAGCAGGTCATTTGTAGTTTTAACAAGTGCAGTTTCTGTGCTATGGTGGGGCATGAAACCTGACTGAAATTCTTCATACAGATCTTTTTTTTTTGCAGGAAGGAGCTCAATTGAGCAGACAAAACTTTTTCTAAAATTTTAGACATAAATGGAAGATTTGAAATAGTTTAAATAAATAGATTTTGAAATAATTTGCCAGTTCACTAGGATCTAGTTGTGGTTTCTTAATAAGAGGCTTAATAACCACCATCTTAAATTGTTTTGGGATGTGACCTAAAGATAACGATGAGTTAATAATATTGAGAAGCGTTTTTTCGCCTACTCTTTCAGTAATTTACTGGGTACAGGATCTAATAAACATGTTTTTGGTTTAGATACAGTGACAAGTTTATTTAGCTCTTCCTGTCCTATAGTTGTAAAGCACTGCAGTTTATATTTGGGTGCGATGGATGAAACTGAAGTGTTAGACGCTGTAAAATTGACATTTGTTATTGTATTTCTGATGTTATTTATTTTATTAGTGAAGAAATTCATAAAGTCATTACTATTAAATGATGGAATATTAGAATCAGGTGGCGTCTGGTTATTTGTTCATCTAGCCACTGTGCTAAATTTGTGGAACAGCACTGGAGAACCTTCCCAGGAGTGGCTGGCTGACCAAAATTACCCCAAGAGCACAGTGACGACTCATCCAAGAGGTCACAAAAGACCCCACAACAACATTCAGAGAACTGCAGGCCTCACTTGCCTCAGTTAAGGTCAGTGTTCATGACTCCACCATAAGAAAGAGACTGGGCAAAAATGGTCTGCATGGCAGATTTCCAAGACAAAGACTAAAGGCTCGTCTCAGTTTTGCCAGAAAAAATATTGATGATCCCCAAGACTTTTGGGAAAATACTCTGTGGACTGACGAGACAAAAGTTGTGTGTCCCGTAATGTCTGGCGTAAAAGTAACACCGCATTTCAGAAAAAGAACATCATGCCAACAGTACAATATGGTGGTGGTAGTGTGATGGTCTGCTTCTGGACCTGGAAGACTTGCTGTGATAAATGGAATTCTGCTGTTTACCAAAAAATCCTGAAGGAGAATGTCCGGCCATCTGTTCGTGACTTTAAGCTGAAGCAAACTTGGGTTCTGCAGCAGGACAATGATGCAAAACCCACCAGCAAGTCCACCTCTGAATGGCTGAAGAAAAACAGGTAACACTTTATTATAGGGTCCAATTCACACTAATAACTACTTGCTTATTAGCATGTCTATTATTAACATATTGGCTGTTTATTAGTGCTTATAAAGTACGTATAATGCATGACATCCATAATCCTACCCAATACCCTAAACTTAACAACTACCTTATAAACTATTAATAAGCAGCAAATAAGGGGTTAATTGAGGCAAAAGTCATAGTTAATGGTTAGTTAACCGTGAGAATTGGACCCTAAAATAAAGTGTGACCGAAAAACAAAATGAAGACTTTGGAGTGGCCTAGTCAAAGTCCAGACCTGAATCCTACTGAGATGCTGTGACATGACCTTAAAAAGTCTGTTCATGCTTGAAAACCCTCCAGTGTGGCTGAATTACAATAATTCTGCTTAGATGAGTCGACCAAAATTCCTCCACAGCGCTGTAACAGACTCATTGAAAGTTATCACAAACACTTGATTGCAGTTGTTGCCGCTAAGGGTGGCCCAACCAATTATTAGGTTTAGGGGCAAACACTTCTTCACACAGGGCCATGTAGTTTTGACTTTTGTTTTCTCTTAATAATAAAAACCTTCATTTAAAAACTGCATGTTGTGTTCACTGGTTTTCCTTGACTAATGTTTAAATTTGTTCGATGATCCAAAACATTAAAGTTTGATAAACATGCAAAAAAATAAGGAACCAACACTTTTTCACACCACTGTATTGTCTTATTAGCGTGCATATTATTATTATTATTAGTAGTAATTAAGCACTTATTAATGCCTTATTTTAAATGACCTTATTCTACATTCCTAATCTTACCCAATACATTAATGTAACAACTGCCTTATTTACTAATAATAAGCAGCAAATTAGGAATTTATTGAGGGAAAAGTTGTAGTTAATAGTTCATAAGTGTTCCCTATTCTAAAGTGTTACCTTTTATTGTATTAATCCAGCATTACTAACAGAATATTACTCAAATTAGGGATGCATCAGTTTTGTATTGGTGTATTATCTGGCTATACCAATATGTTGATACTTAGTGTTTAGGCAAAAAACTGATAAATGACTGTTTCAAAAATAAACGTTTAACAGGCCAATTCCATTAGAATATATATACTGTATATATGTCTTTTCTGTTTGAGTTACTTCTGAGTTTCCTGATCATTATATGACTGTTTGTCTGCAGGGGTTCAGAAGATGCCCATTGAGAGCACCACTGAAGTTCCTGAAGGTACCAGAGGTTTAAATTGCAATAGCACCATCAATGTAAGTACATGAGCTCTCGTAGAGTTACAACTCACTAAAGTGTGTATTCTTCTGTACAGAGAGTGAGAGTGAGGCAGAAACTGAAAACACACGGAGAGGGCAGAAAGTGTCCTGGTCAAACACTGAAGTTACAGCTGTAATCAAACATTTTAAGGACCACAGAGCTAAAGGAAAACTGGCCACAATGACTGAAAACCAGCAGTGTAAAACTGCTGAGGATCCTGTTTTGGTGAGATGCAGTGCACAGAACATACAGGATTTTGTAAGAAATCGAGGAATTATCTTAAAAAGGAAAACCCAAAGCAAGTGATGTTACAGTACATCCTGTGTCTTGATGCCATTCTATTATCATGAGCACTTTAGTTGTTGTTTTTATTTCCCATAGTGCAAAACTGTTATAGCAGCAGTTCATACAAATATCTCCATGTAGAAAACAAGTTCAATTGTTAGTTTGTCAAAAACTTTTCATTCTGGAAGTGAACGATTCCTTTACAGATAAATCAGTTTCTCTACACATCTGCAGCATCTATTGTGTGCTCCGAGTTAATCTCATGTTTACTGTGTGTTTAGTAGGGATGCACTGATCATGATTTTTCATAGACGATACCGATATTTATTTTTACAAGCAAACTGGCCGATTCCGATACAGATTTCCGATTATTATTATTATTATTATTATATTATTTTTTTTAAGCAACAAACAAGAAAGGAAAGTATGCATAAACAAGATGTTTATTTGGTATTTAATAGGCCAAACTGGCTTTTGGCTATTGAAAACAATAACTGTAACCATCTGAAATTAATGGCAATAACTGCACAGTAAGTAGCCTACATTCAATACAAACATAGATGCTACAGACATCAGCATTTAGCTTTTGTTTTTGGATTGGGTTGAAACTACATAGAACTGGCCTTAAATTAAAAGATTAACTGTAACCATGTGAAATTAAAGGCAATAACTGCATAGTTCTACAGTCCAAACAACACAATCAACACACATTCAATAAGAGGTTTCTTAATCAGCATATAGTATTTTAGTTTTAAAATTTGGTTTTAAATTTAAAACAAGGTCTTTACCAATGAGACTAAATAAAAGTATGCTATATAAATATTATTCCAAAATGTTAAAATCAAATAATGTTGGTGCGAATAAAGCACAGATGCAAAGTGGTTCATTCATCCAATTAAAAAAATAAATAAAATAGGGTAATGATTCACATCTATGTATTTTTTTTTACTTGAGCCAATGAAAAATAAAGAACTATTCTCAAGTTAAAAAATAAAATTGTGAATCATTACCCAAAAATATTTTAATTGGATGAATGAAACCCTTTTTTCAGTGTGCTTCAGCAGGTGATTTTTAAATCAAATTAAGTCAATGTAATTTTAAGGAAAAAGGAAAATAATCCTATACAGAACTGACGTTTACTTCTGACTTTTCAAACGTGTATGCAAGTTCTACTTTACAAAAAAAAACATTTCAGTTTTGTCACAGTTTAATCTGTGTCGTTTCTCATCCAGCTCGCAAGAAGTTGATCCTTCACTGTCTTCGCTTGTGCAGGGCACGGAAAGGTACGATACGCTCGAGCAGCTTCAGTGAGCACAGGAAAGGCTTTTATTTGTGCAGCAGTACACCAGCGGCTGTTCGCTTCCTGCTGTCTATTCCTCAGATGTGTAGCTCGTGTTGCCCGTGTCCAGCACACAGATTTTGAAATACTTCCACACAAATGACATGATAGCGAATGATTACAATGTAGTCTGTGCACGCGGGCGCACTTACGGAAAAATCGGCCGATCGTGTATTTTAAGCAAAAACCGTCCGGTTCCGATTTATGGCCGGTCAACGGTGCATCCCTAACATTTAGTGAGGTACTTACAACATGAGGCATGGCTTTTGATTTATAGTTTTTTTTTAAGTTGGTAAATTAGACTTAATTATTTGTTGTTTGTTTTGATTTGTGTGGCATTCCTTTTTTTATAGAAAGATTACCCATTTTAATAATTGGCGAATTTTACGTTTTTTGTTTATTTGTTTTTATGTCACAAATTTAAGTCATTATTAAAGTACTTCTAAAACACATTGGTGTCTGTAATGTTTTGTATTGTGTTAAAGATCCTGTACTCTTTAACCACCTCAGTCTTGGTAATGCAGCATAGTGACATGTCTGTGTGTTGTGTACGATCAGGTTCCAGTAAATCACATTTGTCCCTGTAATGTTGGACGATGTGCAGTTGTGTATTGTGTTAAAGATCCTGTACTCTTTAACCACCTCAGTCTTGGTAATGCAGCATAGGGACATGTCTGTGTGTTGTGTATGGGGTCAAGTACCTGTAAAACACATTGTCCCTGTAATCCAGAAAACTGACATGTTTTGTGTATTGTAAAACGAGTGTCCTCCTAAATCAATCTGACCCTATAAATCCCAATTATGTAATGGGCGGGAACATTATAGGAGGGGCGTGACAGTCCTTGTGTACCACCAAAATATCATATTGTCATATTATCCATTCTATTGTGTGTAAAGAAAATCCAAAGTGATATTTGTGTTCTGCAGAGTAAAACAAAATTTTTGATAGTTTTATCATCTCTGTAGGACACCGGGAAAGGGGTGTCCCCTTAAACCACCATCCAACTGGTTTGGCCATCAAAGTACTGCTAAACCACAAAAACCAGTATGCGTGTGTGTGTGTGTGTGTGTGTGTGCATGTAGGTGAGTGTGTATATTCATGTGTGTTTGCCAAAATCTGGCATGTGAAAGATCCGGAAGAAACAGACAAAACTTTAAAACCCAACCTGATCTTTCTAATCACTACGGTATGTTTATGGTGTGTATGTGTGTGCAAACTATACAAGAACACACATTCCCTGGAACATCTCACCACATCTCTAATCTGTCGCAGTGAAAGATGACTGTTAAATGCACCAGCAATTTTTAATATGTGTAGGTCACGTGTCATTTGCCCTCTCTGTTCTCTCATATGCTGAATTAAGGCCTAACTCCACACATCTTTATGATTTCACTCTCTTCTGGATGTGGTATGAGGCGTATCTGACATGCCTGTGATTTCCCATGTGCCCAATGACTGTTCGTTTCCTGTCACACTACCATACTGCCTATCAGCCTGTGTGAAATGGAGGCTTCTTGAACAGCTGAATTAAAGCAAGAGGTTATGCATGTAAAAATATGATTAAGACTATTTGATTTTCTCAAACTGGAAATGCCCTGTCAGTGAATAAAACTTCAAGATATAACATATTTAAATTGTAATCCCTTCTTACTTAAATGTCATTTACAAAATATCTCAGTGAAACATGATCTTTAATTAATGTCCTAAAGATTTTTGCCATAAAAGAAAAATTATTATATATTTACTATATATTTTTTTTTTTGTATGCCCCTGGACTCATTATGTTGTTTTTTCCCTCCATGTCCCATGTTGATTGTACCATTCCATGCACCTGTGTTCTCACAATTATCTTGTGTTTATAAGCCCTAGTCCTTTCAGTTGGTTTTTCAGGTTCCCAGGAGCTTATCCTTATGAATATGGCGCGGCAAAAGGACCAAAACGAGGAGGAGGATATCATTGACTGGGAATGTGATATGGAGATCGAACCGCCACCCTCTCCGTCCTGCTCTCCTTCGTCCATGGTTCCCTTTTCCAGCCCTGAGGGGGCTTCCAATTCTCCAGTGCCTGCTCCTAGAATGTGTCATCCAGTGCCTGCTCCTAGAATGTGCCCTCCAGTGCCTGCTTATAGAATCCTCCCTCTGTCTGCTCCATCGTGGGCCGCTGTTATGGCTGTGGCCTTGGTCCTGCTGGACTCCTCCTACTCCAAACTCCTTCTGTCTCCTCCCTGGCTCCTCCCCCTACGCCGGCCCCTTCCCTAGGGTCCGTCCTCCACCAGAACCTCCTCCATGGTTCCTACCCACCCCACCCCCCATCTGTTGTTCCACTGTGTGAGGTCGCACCTTCCGGGAGGAGAAAGTAATGTCACAGCCCTGGACTCAGTATGTTGTGTTTTCCCTCCATGTGTTCCATGTCCCATGTTGATTGTATCATTCCATGATGACTATTATTAGGCTGCATTTACACTGCATGTCTTGATGCCCAAATCTGATTTTCTGACTATATCCGATTTTTTTGACGACCCACTTACATCATCTTTTAAAAGTGTCCCGTATCTGTTTTTGAAACTACCAAAGGTAGACGTTCTGACCCGGAAAATGAAGTAAAACAGCACAAAATACAATGGATGCAGATTTGCTTTCCACAATAGTCAACAAAAAAATCAGCAAAACATTGGTCTCGTGTGGCGGAGAAAAAAGAGGAGCCCTTGTTGCAGCCTGGGCGAATTCCACACCTATAGTAAGTCATGTGATCTCAGTTGGTAGTGTCCATCTGAGTTGACGTCACTTTTTTAATGATGTACGACTCCCATTTACTGGGGAATATCCGATTTGTCTGCTTACATGGCACACACAAATGCATGTACAGTATACGATTCATAACCGATTTATTACCACATATGAATGAGGCCTGAATTCGATCTGAGAACATCGCAATCCATGCGTTTTTTTCCTGCTTAAACGTTTACAGGTCATATCCGATCAGGATACTCTTACAGTTACTGCATTTCTGGACTCAGATTGTAGCTTTTTACTTCTTACAGTTTATAAATGTGTGAATTTCTGTCATAATGGTTATTTTCCATACACTGAATGTTGTAAAAAAAAAAAAAAAAAATCCACAATAAATGGATTTGCTGTACAAATTCACTGTGGCTCATTTTAGTTAAACACATTTTCGTTGACAGAGAATGAAACTTCTGACATTTAAATACCCATTAGGCTTTATAGTGTTTTGTTTTCTTTTTTTTTACAGGAAACAAAAAATAAAAAATAAAGAAAAAGAAAACATAATTTAGCAAGCCATTTGAATTGGGGGGATCATGGGAAGTGTCCTCATAAACCAACAGCACATTGCAATACCTATTTCGCATCGTCATTATGCAAATTTGTGTTGCCAACTTGGCATGACTGGACACATAAAGAGCAATTTGGAAAATGTGCTGAAACATTATCACCCACTAAATTATTTAACAAAAATTCCTATACTGTCTCTACTTATAAGCAATTACATATTGTTTTTATTCTGAAAAATTAAAAGGAATGTATTCTTTTCCCTCCGGGTCTCATTGGGTAGTACAGGTTGAGTGTAAAAAAAAAGCTTTGGGTTAAAAGGCCTCCTAAAAATGTAAATCAATAAATTGAAACACTTCATCAATCATTTATTCTAAGTATTTCATAATATCACATCATACCATTTATAATATCATATCAATATTATATATCATAATAAATACATTTGATATAAGTAGGCAAAGCAAATCCAATTTCTTGTTGAATATGTTTGGCACAGGCATATATTTGAATAATGAGAGTTCTGCTGCCCAGATCTTGCACATAAAAAAAAGACCTTAACAATCCCAGATTCTATAATTGGGACTCTTCCAAATCCATTTGAATTCATTTGAAGGGAATCGGAGGGTCTTATGAACTCCAAGCACTTATTTTTTTATTCACTGAGACTAATAGAGAAGATCCTGATCCAGAGGTATGTTACAGTTGTATTGAGTAGATACAGATGTTGAAAATATTTTTTAGATTGTTTAGAAATGTACTTATTTGCAAACCGAGGAGAAATTTAATGAAATGTCTAACCAGCCGGACCTATTACACTCCACCTTTCATGTTCACAATGACATTTTCACAGTGTTTGTATATCTTTATTGGTCCCAAATAAACAAATCAACAAACACACACACACTCAAACATAGATATCCCCTTCACAATATACTCACTAGAGTGGTATTTGTAGTGGTATGTCCTGACTTTGGTTCTTCATATTGATTGTATCTGCTGAATTTGCATTTTACCTCACTTTTTCTCCACAGAGATTGTGATTGCCAATACTTCTCACAGGTCTAGAAACAACTGCTGAAGTAGTGATACAAATCAGCTACTCAAATTAATGAGCACATTTGCATTATGTAAATAGTTCAGATGTTGATTGGCTTGTGTTTTATGGAAATTGAATGCAAGAAAGACTATCTTCTCTCCACACTATAGAATCCGAAAGGAATGGATTTCTTTACATAAATCCTTTCCCCCATTATAAATAATTTGTTTTATGTATGGCATATATTCAGAGCAAAGTCAGCTCAGGAGGTGCAATCTCTGTAAATTTACCAAGCTGGTTATTTCATGAAACCAACTCAAATAATACATGCTTACACTGTTTGCACTGTTTGCTTCAGACCGCAGTCTTTAATTAATCCCTCTCCAAGAATATCCACACCTTCATACATGATTTGACTTTTCAAACATTATACTGAACCGTGCAAACTGACCTGGCTATTTTAATTATATATATATATATATATATATATATATATATATATATATATATATATTATATATATATATATATATATATTGAGATCTGTTTAATAGAGGCCAGCATCTGAGTTAAACTGGTGAAAACATATAATGTAATAATATAAATTTGAGGTGACTCAGCTGTAGGTGTAGCATTTTACAAATAGCATGGTCACTGTTGATCTTCCTGAATCGAGTCAAAACACCACGAATCTACCAGAGCCTCTCCACGTCTCTGCTGAACTACCAGAGCCTCTCCAAGTCTCTGTGGAACTTCCAGAGCCTCTCCACGTCTCTGCTGAATTACCAGAGCCTCTCCACGTCTCTGCTGAATTACCAGAGTCTCTCCACGTCTCTGTGGAACTACCGGAGCCTCTCCAAATCTCTGCTGAACTACCAGAGCCTCTCCATGTCTCTGTGGAACTTCCAGAGCCTCTCCGCATCTCTGCTGAATTACCAGAGCCTCTCCACGTCTCTGCTGAATTACCAGAGCCTCTCCACATCTCTGCGGAACTACCAGAGCCTCTCCACGTCTCTGCGGAACTACCAGAGCCTCTCCACATCTCTGCGGAACTACCAGAGCCTCTCCACGTCTCTGCTGAACTACCAGAGCATCTCCACATCTCTGCTGAACTACCAGAGCCTCTCCACGTCTCTGTGGAACTTCCAGAGCCTCTCCATGTCTCTGTGGAACTTCCAGAGCCTCTCCACGTCCCTGCTGAATTACCAGTTCCACCTGATCCACCCTGGATACCTGCCCTGTTGGCTCGGCCCTAGGCCCCTGAACTTCCTGTTCCCTCCTGGCCTTGTGTTTTGTTGTTGTTGTTTTATTTGTTTTGTTTTCTCTCTGTTTCCCTCTATGGACCTGGCCCTCCGTCCCTCCCCCTTATCCTCCAACAATCCATCTCCCTCCTGGGGCCTGTTCTTCGTACGTCTCTAACTCAGTTAGCTGGATTTGATTGTTGACGATTTGGCGTGATCTTGGATCATTTGGTTCTTCGAAGCTCATCCCAGAGCTGCTGTCATAGCAACAGGTCCATAAGCTTAAACGTGCTCAGGAGCAGCTTATTTCATGTAAACAGGATTAGATTGCTTCTTTTCAACCAGAACTGATACTCAAGATACGCATGTCTGATACGCATGTCTGCTACCACCGCTACTTTATTACAAGAGTATCGTACTGATCCAGGGACAATAATTTAAAATAATATAAAAATGCTGTGTAGTCCATAACAGCCTACCATAGACAGCCAGTTTTACTCACTGAACTATTTATTTATCATAAAATTATTACTTCATAATTGTATTAGAGTCTTACACACATGCTATACAGATAATAGAGTCGTGCATTATTTTGAGTGATGACTGCTATCATAAGAGTGGCTTGATGGAGCGCAGGAGATGCAGATAACATGATATTGACCCTTAAGAAACTTTCATTAATGCTGTCACATAACAAATCTGTCCAAATATAAAATGAAATGAATAGATCATTTCTACATTGAAATAAAAATGTAAAGACTGCACAACTATTATAAATTGCGAATCTAAATAATTGGGAATCATGAAAAAAATTCTAATAAAATAAAAACATATATCTATAATCTGTTTCATGTATCTATGATAGCATTTATGTAGTTTTGTTTGCTTGGCTGTTTCCTTATAAAAGTCTAGAAATTTGTCAAGTTTTTCGTCGTTTTAAATTATATGACGTCATTACATTGCCGTCTTGCCACCAGCCAATCGCTGCACTGCTGATCATGGTTTCGAGTATCGATACATATCCCCTTTTAAGACAACACATGAACGCGCAATTATCTCAGATAACTCAATCCAGCGATAATAATCATACACAACAGGTGTGTTCGAAGAACCCAATTAGCCGGATCATGATTAGCATGATGATATAATTTTGGATGTGTCATTTGATCTCGGATGTAATAAGCGACGTACGAAGAACGGGCCCCTGGTCTCTGTGTTCCTTGGTTTGTTTTGTGTTCGATGGAGCATCTGGTAGCTGCTCCGTAGAGGAGGGGGAAATTTCAAGTCAAGTCACCTTTATTTATATAGCGCTTTAAACAAAATACATTGTGTCAAAGCAACTGAACAACATTCATTAGGAAAACAGTGTGTCAATAATGCAAAATGATAGTTAAAGGCGCAATATGTAATTTTTCTGCTTTAAAAATAGCAGAAATCACTATATCTATGTTATATATATTT
This sequence comes from Carassius auratus, assembly GCF_003368295.1. Classification (NCBI taxonomy): domain Eukaryota; kingdom Metazoa; phylum Chordata; class Actinopteri; order Cypriniformes; family Cyprinidae; genus Carassius; species Carassius auratus. The sequence goes on along the minus strand of NC_039268.1, from coordinate 10,371,738 downwards.
TTTAGTTGTGTACTTACATCATCCCGACAGTTTCCACGAACTTTCAAATCCAGAGAAAATTATAGTTTAATTAGAAGACACGGCACGTTTCTTTATTTCCGTTTTGTCGCCCATCTATGGCGTCATATAAACTTTGACCCCTCTAGTTTATCTAACTTCCTGCGGAACCGCCAAATACAAAGGTGAACAGAAACAAAGACGAGACGAAGAAGAAAAAATAGTAGCCTTGATTGAGACTATTAATTTTATATTTATATTCGTATTTAAACCTCAATCAATAACTTAGTTATGGATCATGATTATGCTTTGCCTGCACGTTCTGTGAAGCGCAAACGCACGGGTGAAATAAATTACCCGAGATGGTTTTGGGACAAGAGAAGCTGTCTGAATAAATGTTGTTTGCAGACATAGTATGCTGCCAAACAAAAATTTACGTTAATTACAGTTACTATAGTATACAGCTGATTTCGCGTCTGTTTCATCTTGATTACGAAAGCTACAATGTTAGAATCTAGCAGGCTGACGGCTGGCTAAATTATAAGGCTACATTTACATCAGATTGCTAACGTGAAGCCATCACAATGCCTCACTAGATAATAGACTGATTATATATTAAAACAATGTATTGAATCGAGCAGATTACCTTGGACTGGCTGAGTTAACGGCTGCAGTGAAGTCTAGAAGAAGGCCAACGGTTAAAAGATAACGGAAAATAACGATAATTCTAAATCACGCGCTCACTGTTCTCTTGAATGAGCTCGCGCATCAGCTCTTCTAGTGCGCGCGCGGCCGGAGCGCTCTCTGCTGCGCGAGGCCAAGCGCACTAGCGCAACATCTGTCCCTCACCGAGATGAAGAGCGATTTTTACTGTTTTTATTTTATGTAACCGTCTCTTGTAATACGATGTCCTGTCATTTCTTTGTAATCTTTAATAAATACATTGTTCTGATTTCACATTTGATGCATTTTATTGCTTGGAAACAACGTCATAAAAAGGAGCTAGACACTCTTTTCCCCATGTTTACTGGGAAGAATAAACATGAAATGCTGCATATATTTGAGAGAAGTGGGGGCCCTTGCCGCTGACCATATCAACGTTGGCCCAACGGTGTATTTCTGTTCGATAGGTTGGGCCAACGTAACCAACCCATATTGACGTTGGCCCAACGTCTGTTTGCTACCTGGGTACAAGACACAGGTAAATATTGGAGTTGCATTTCCAAGATAGAGAGAGCTTCGTGACAAGCTGAAACTACAGAGAGATGCCGAACTCGCTTGCATTCTGATAAACAGGTATGCATCCATTCAGCTAACTGTATCTATCTGTATATTTTGTGAAACGATATGATGTCTTGTGTAAAATGCAGACGGACTAGCTCTCATGTAAATCTACATTTGTTCTATATCTAGCTGAATAAAGTAGCTTCAAATGCAGTTCTCTAACTTGTTCGATATCATAGTATAACATAATTATTATTATTAATGAAAGGCGGTCGTGTTTTTTAACATATATTACTACTAGCTACATGGAATATTGATTTGATAGGGGTCTCATAATTCATATAGACGGTTTCATCGGGCGCACGGTCGTGTATATCGGTCTGGCTGCAGTGCCTTCTACAAGCGCAGTTAAAGGCAAGGTGATGAGTAGACTGAAGTTGGGCTCAGGTGTTTGTGCTGCGGGGTGTGTTTCCCATACATTTATTTATTTTTGGAGACTCGCCACAATTTTAAAACTGATCTTTTTTCAAAAAGGCTTCATTGAATAAACACGAGTAACGTTACTTACTGCACGTTTCATAATAATAATTCCTTACATTTATATGTTTAAATATCAAAACGAGGCACGGGTGTTTTTATATCGCTGTATTTCTGAAGAAAGACTTGCATGTTATATGCCTGATAAAGCAGCGTATGAGCGTACCAGCTCTGCTTTGTTTACAGCTGTTACTGGGGAAACCTCTATTTCTCGCGCTTTATGTCTATGCTTTAAAACATCTCCTGTTGGCAAGTAATGAATTTGCATTTTCATTAAGTCCGCCTGATCCACGCAGCAAACATTTTGTTTGTTATCAAAAAATATCTACTCTAGAGGGACTTGGCTGTTGTTATTGATTCTATTTGGAAGTCTACCGGAAGTTAAGTTAGGTCCACAAAAGCGCTTATGCACAGTAACGTTTGTTTATGTTGTTGCCGTTGAAACCAACTCTCAGTTCGAAAAGACGTGATTGTCAAAATACTAAGTTAGAATGAGTGAGGAATGATAGGGAGCGACATAGCGCGTGTTCCAATGAACAACAACTCCCATGAGCCTTATGCTCTTTCCCGACGTCATCAAAGTACGTCTTATGTTATTATTTTGATTGAGTGACCCCTGGTGGCCAAAAATTCCATAGTGCGCGTTTAAAGGCAGTTCATCATTGAATTTAGTGATGTCATCTCTGTTCAGTTAAATAGTGTCTGTGCATTTATTTGCAATCAAGTCGACGATATCGCTGTAGATGAAGTGACCCCAACTAAGCATGCCAGAGGCGACAGCGGCAAGGAACCGAAACGCCAATGGTGACAGAATGGAGAAAAAAAACCTTGGGAGAGACCAGGCTCAGTTGGGCGGCCAGTTCTCCGACCAGACAAAACCAGTGGTTCAATTACAGGCTGCAGCAAAGTCAGATTGTGCAGAAGAATCATCTGTTTCCTATGGTCTTATCCTGGTCTCCGCTGTCTTTCAGGGCAATAGAGGTCCTTTCTAGGTGTTGATCCACCATCTGGTCTGGATACGTACTGGATCCGGGTGACTGCAGTGACCCTCTGATCTGTATACAGACTGGATCTGGTGGCTGCGGTGACCTCGGAATAGGAGAGAAACAGACAAATATTAGCGTAGATGCCATTCTTCTAATGATGTAGCAAGTACATAAGGTGTTATGGGAAGTGTTTCCGGTTCCGGTTTACCTAATTAATGCAGCCTAAAAATCCTTTAACGGATTTTGATAGTAAAAGCATATTAGTATGTTATGTGTAAGCCAGGTTAAAGAGATGGGTCTTTAATCTAGATTTAAACTGCAAGAGTGTGTCTGCCTCCCAAACAGTGTTAGGTAGGTTATTCCAGAGTTTAGGCGCCAAATAGGAAAAGGATTTGCCGCCCGCAGTTGTTAATGTCACGGTGTCTGGTCTGTGTTTACCTGGGTGTCCACTAGTGGTCTCACTTCCCCATACGCACTTCACCGCAGGCACTACATTTCCCACATAGCTTTGTCCCTTCATCACAGTTAATTGCACACCTGTTATTGCACTCAGCTGTCTCCACTTCCTTCGCTATCCTGTCTATAAATACCAGTCTTTCTCTTTCTGTTTTCATGGAGTCCTTATTTTCCGTCACCCGGTTTTCTCATGTTCCATGTGTTTTCTAGTTTCTTGTTCTTGTTTTTGTTTTTGGACTGATTTCTTGGTTATGACCTCTAGCCTGTTTGGATACTGTATTTAGGATTACCCATTAAACACACTGCTTCTGGATTTCTTGTTTCCTGTGATCGATCGTTACAGATATATAGTCACTTACTTACATGCGTTAGAAATCTAATCCTGCTCTAAGCTAAAGCAGATATACTAGCAATATCAACATTGTTAGAGACATGACGTGAAATAACTTAACGACAACAGTCTGACATCAGTTGGTGGTTTATGGTGTAATACAACAGAGATCCCCCATCTTATTTTCAGATTTGCTGCTGTGACTGGTTCATAATCTTTTTGTGAAATGTTCAACAGCAGTGTCTGTCTCCCATTATATCTCTTTTACAAAGATACTTGCTCTGAGTATGTCCATAATCTTTAGAGTGGCCATATACTGTAGAGACCCTGGAACAGACAAAAGGTAATTGCTTTACTCTTGACATCATAGACTGCAGATGATAATAGTACAGAGGCTAGTCAAGTGCCACACAGTCCTTGTCAAGTGTTTCAGTATGATCAACACAAAAAGGGCTAATTTAAATTTTGGGCTAGATCCCTGGAAATCTGAATTTTATCCATCTATATACTTGTGTATGTCATTGGGTTGATATTTGAACAGAACATATCAGAACACATCTTTCTTTATTAACCAAAATCAGGCCAACAATATGAGTTGTTGAAAACATACGGGGGAACAGAAATTAAAAAAAAAATTATATATATATAATTAGTGAACATATTAAAAGAGGTGACATAACAGATCCAGCAACATTTTAAGGAGTGTCATCATTAAATGTTCTGCCTCTTTTTTTGTTTATTTGCATTTAACACATTCTGCTCCCTGTAAAGCAGTTGATATTGAAATATTTGTTTTGCTTTACATAAAATGATGCACATTTTTGTCATAAAGAGAGATTGTTGGTCTGTTTGGTATCTTACATTGTCCTGTTGAAATCTTGATTTGTTGGTAAAATTTGTTGGTAAAATTTGTGTTCAGCGGTATGAGTTATTTTGAGTTATTTTGAAAATATCAAATTCAAATTTTGTGAAGACCAGCAGGTTCAGCATAACTGTGTGAGTAGGAACTAAAAAATGTCCTACTTATTTATTTCACCAATCACTTCTGAGCCCCTGAATCTCCACTTGCTCACCTTGTTCAAAGGGAAATATTTGCCATATTGAATGGAATCAATGTTTACCACTCTGACTCACACCTGCTTTACTTCCCCCAAGATTTCCCCACGTTTTTATACAGCGCTATTAACTGCACATTTACATTTAATCACTGCTTTTTTGTTGTCCCTTCATTTGTTTCCCCATATGACCATTTTTCCTACCAGCACAAAACTAAATTGTATAAGCATGAGCTGCTACCTGAGACGTTACTCCCATACATTGTGTGTTGTAATCTTTAGTTGACTAATGGATGAGGGTTTTTCAGTTTTGACCTTTACACACAAATACTCATTAGCACCATGGATTGATGTGTCAAGCAGAGGGGCTTATAAAAAGTTTGCTTGAAAGGTCAATTATTCATAATTCTCACAAATGTAGAATATGGGTAACAAACAGATCATTGTTAATGGCAAAGAGCAATATCTCATTTCAGGGGAGTTTATCTAAAAATAGAACTGAGTGAAACTGCACGCTCTTGCATGTCTCAGACTGACAGCACACTTTTTCAACATGATGGAATGCTGTAGATTAAATCTATGCTGTTTGTTTATCCAGAGACTGATGGCCTGGTAATCATTCAGGGGTATGTCAATATTACACAGCATGCCAGTGTAATGTGTGTGTTTACCAATATTGATAAGCTGCCGTTAAAAAGAAGTTTGAAGGATATATAACAGCCCATGCTATGGAAATGATCTTCTGCATGGAAGAGTTAATAACATGTACTAATGATAAAAATAAAATAACAACAACAACAACGACAACAAAAAAATGTGCTTATGATAAAGTGTGTGTGTGTGCGCACGTATTCTTTTAGGTGGTTGAGGAAACAAATTTGCATAATGACATGGGTATGACATAGGTATTACAATGTGAAGGTGGTTTATGTATGAGGACACGTCCCGTAATCCTTCAGTTGAAATGGCTTGCTAAATGGTGTTTTCTTTTTCTTTTCTTTCTTTCTTTTTGAAAATCTAAAAATGCAGATTTTTAGGATTAGATGTAAGTACAGCTCACAAAATTGGCAACACTTCAGGAGATTCATAGTCAAAATCTGATTGGTTGAATTCTACAGGATCTCCGGGAGATGCCTGGAAACAAAGTAGCTGTTACGCCGAACCCCCTCATACAACAGGAAAGCTGTCATGTTTACAGCTGTTATAGTGGGCACTTATTGGAGGACTGTTTCATAAAGCAAGTTCCCAAATAAGCCAGGCTTATTTCAGTTAGTCTGACTTATTGTCACTTTATTTGGTTTCATAAAGCAAAATTACCATGGCTCAAGCTCAGTCACTCTGGCAACTTATGCTGGGAAACTAACCTGGTCCGAGGCAGGCTAACTGTCAGCCTAATGAGGAGTTTTGCATTGATATTAGTGCTGACTATCTCACATACAATTATTTGACGTTATCAGTCCAAAAATAAAAGACAGAAACAGAAATGGAACTTAGATAAATCAAATAAATAAAAATATAGGCTACAACTGACTGTATTTAATGTATTGTGTCCAAATTTTAATGACTTTGTTTTAAGCTATTTAAAAAAAATACAAAAACATTTCAACATGCTGCAACATTCACATTCCATTGATCATCAATTTCTAGCCATGCAGACTTTCTCTCTTATAACAGCTGCACTTTATGGTTATTAGTAGAACATTAAATTGATCTTTAAACTAAATTAAAAGTTGAAATCACTAAATTAAAAATGAAAATAAATAATATACACAGACTCTATTTTATATGATGAGAGGAATACACATTAACTCATTTGAACTATTAATTAGGTCTGTATTAGCTAGCTTACATTTGATTTACAGTTACTACATCATAAAAAAAATTCACCTACACACCTAAAAATACACCTATATGCAAGCATGTGGTCAGCAACGCTTGTTCACGTAAGCCTCACCCACTGACAGCAAACAGCAAAATAGATATATTTGCATGACTTTCTAACATTTACAGAGTAATAGTACAGTATACAGTACCTGTGACAATGCGTAAGTTATTCGCTGAGGAGAACACAGTGTCTCAAATGCATTAAATGGCACAAATATTCACTGAATGTCATGGAGGATCGATTTGATGGGACTCATTGAATCTGTATCGAATTAGTGAGATTGCATGAACTTAAATTGTCGTTTATGAAACTTTAGTCTCGATTGATTTGTTAGGTTAAGTCAGGTTTTGGAATTAATCCCCGCTTTTCTTAGCGTCTTTTATGAAACAGCCCCCAAGACCAACTACTGTAAATGCTGGATTTTCAAAACTATGTGAAATATGTTAAATTTGCAGCATAGACTGTTAAAAATGCATCCAAAAGTTTTACACACCAGTCTGTTATTGTGGGAAAATTTCCACACCCCTAAACATAACACGCTACAAAATGAAACGTGATTGGTTGATTTACCTGTCAGTCATAGGCTTCTCGGGAGGTACTTGCACATTCAAAGCAACCAAGGCTCCCAGACCTTCTCAGGTTACTCTAAATAACTGGCTACATGTGACTACTGTAGAAAGTTTGTGTGTTTGTGTGTGTGTGTGTGACGGTGTGTATATCTACATAACTATATTTTGGGGACAAGTTTGTACCCAAAAGTGAGCTAAACCTGACAAAAGCGCCAAAAACATTCCTTATACAGTATATAAAACTGGTATAAAAAGTATAAAAGTAAACAAAGTAAAAAGAAATATAAGCTACCACAAAACAAGACTTCACAATCAAGGAGCGAGTAAATCTGATTTTTGAATTATGAGACTGATGAGATACAGATGTGTATATTACATAATTTGTAGGAAAGTGAGTGCATTGTCTATCTCAGAGACTGAAGGCGCTGTGTCTGGGAAACCGGAGCAAGTAGTAACCCCTAAAATGGCAGCAGTTATTACTTACAGCAGCTGTGGGTCTTTCACACTGGATACCAGTCTCTGACTCTGAGCAACAGGTTCTATTGACAGGACTGTGGAGGTTTGTGGTAAAATAAATCACAACAGGATGTAGCTCTGGGATGGCAGATGTGACGTAATGGGACTCTGAAAGGTAAGGTATGATATGATGAGGCTCTAGAAGATAAGCTGTGATGTGATGAGACTGGAAGATCAACTGAGATGTGACAAGGCTCTACAAAGTCAACTGGGACATGACAAGGCTTTGGTGTGGCAGCCCTGATGTGACCATGCTCTTGAGTGGTGGCCATGTTGTTAAGAGGCCCTGGCTTGGGAGGCATGATGTGAGAAGGCTCTAGCTTGGCAGGTTTGAAGTGAGCAGGCATTGGCTTGGCAGCTTTGACATGACCAGGCTCTGGAATGATGACCATAATAGGACAAGACTCAAAGACAACAGTCATGATGGGATGACACTTGGAATGGTGGCCATTTTGTGGAAAGTGGAAAGGTTGAGAGATATTTTGTGAAGAGTCTCTGCATTGGCAGCCATTTTATGACAGTTCCTGGGCTAGCAGCCAACTAGTCTAACTAATGAATAGCCATTTTATAAACAGCTGACAGCCATCTTGGTAAGATACTCGAGATTGTAACATCTTGGTAAGATGTTAAAAGTACATGACTGTAATATTAATGAAAGAGTTAAACTTCCTCAACAGCCCTGACAGGTGAACGGAGCAAATAAATCACCAGCAAACAACAACATCCAAGGTGGATAAAAAAAGTAATCCAAAAATCAGACAATGGTCAGGGCAGGCAGCAAACGATAAAAAGAAACAAGGTCACAGTCGTAAGTTGAAACCACAGGAAACTAGGAAACAAGGCAATCCACTCAGAAATGTAAGCTACCGCAATACAAGGGTTTGTAATCAAGGAGTCAGTAAACCATACTTTTATAAGTATGAGACTGATTAGGTGATAAGATACAGGTGAATGTGATTAGTGAAGAGTTTATGGGGAATGTAGTCTGTGAAAGAGTTGCCTTGTCCAAATACCCACACTTGCGGTCTTTGCCCTTGATCATGTGACTGCTTCTATAAAGAATTTCCTGTATCTGGCCCAAGTGTTCAAGTGAGGATGAAGACCACAGTCGTGTGTACAACTTTTCATTACCTGATGGGACACACTTATAATGTTGTAGAAACGCACGTGTTTATAGAATTTAGATTTTTCTTTTTTTTAAAATACTTTTCATTTTAAATAAACTTTTAAATCTCTGTTAAATAGTCCCTATTTCAGATGACACAATTTAATTTCAAGTGCTTCTAATTTAGTGAGAAAAAGCAGATGCAAATTATGTACTAAATAAATATACACTACTCACCTTAGCACAAATAAAAAGTTTAGCACTTTGTTTTGCTCCCAATTTTTATGTAATATATAATTATTATTATTATTTGAAAACGCGATCTTGGCAAACAGTCTCACTTTATTTCCAGAACTTGATGCATGATGGGATACACTAAGCCTTGAATACCATTCTGGATTAATGTAGATTTAGTGTGTGTTAAGAGCACTGTACTTTACTGTTGTTAAGGACTTGGACAGTCTTGCACACTTACTTCCTGTTGCGCGCACATGCTCTCAGGTGTCCAAGATCGCAAGTGTGGATGACAAGTGACAAGGAATAATAAGATAAATTGGAGAAAATATGCATTAAAAATAAATTAATTAAATTAAAATCCATAGTCTTAAATTGAAATCTGCCATTTCAAAATCCCCTCTACAGAGAAAAAGCACAATGCACCCTTTTGGATGTGTGTTCTCATTCTGTTTATCCATGAGGCAGCTTCTTGCCTGGCTGGGCATTCAGTGTGACTGTGACACAACAGGCAGCCGGTACAATAGACCAGAACCAAGCCAGAGTTGAAAGTGGGGTTACTTTCTGATACACCCAATTAGACCTGGAATCCATAGCCTCATTAGCTGCCCCATGCCGGAGGGCACACCCACTCCCCAAACATGTTTTCCCTCCTAACAAGACTCTCACACTTTACATTGTTCTTCCAATTACCTTTGTGAAATGTGGATAGACTGCATGGCAGGTGTGTCTAGGCAGGTGCTTCTGTGTGATGAACCTAAATGATGCTGGGGTGTGGATTTCAGGCAGAGCAAAAACCAGGCTAAAATAGAATTGATGAACAAACATGTGCACACACACGCACACAGTCTTTCTGTAAAGTAATGACCCCCTTTTCAATATTAAAATTGAAATTTGGTTTGTTAGGTTAGAAAAGTATAGCACACCCCAATAAGTTTAATAAGCTGCACTATTGGAGGAACCATTCATGCACATGTATGCATGATGGGTTACATGCAGAAAACATTAAGAGGAAATAATGGTCACACTTTATTTTAGGGTCCAATTCTCACTATTAACTAACCATTAACTATGATTTTAACCATTAACTATGACTAACCATTAACTATGACCTCAATTAACTCCTTATTTGCTGCTTATTAATAGTTTATAAGGTAGTTGTTAAGTTTAGGGTATTGGGTAGGATTATGGATGTCATGCATTATAAGTACTTTATAAGCACTAATAAAGAGCCAATATGTTAATAATAGACATGCTAATTAGCAACTAGTTATTTGTGTGAATTGGACCCTATACTAAAGTGTTACCGAAATAATTTGTATGACCAATACATAGCAATAGTGTTAATTGATTTACAAGACACTGCTATTAATAATGGCAATACAATCATAATCAAAACAACTTTATTGTCTGACCTCTAAGAAATTTGTTTTGCATCAGCTCATAGTCACACAACCATAAAACACAACTAGGTATTTAATTATGTCCAAAAATCACTAGTGAACACCCTCCCCCCCCCAATTTTAATAATAACAATAAATACATAATTTATCTTAGTATTTGGTCCCCCTCAAGCTGGTATGGTCTCCTCATGTTAGTGCAAAACCTGATGGTGCATGCATTATTTTCTAAAGAGCATCTTGTTTGCTTCAACCGAAGCAAAGAGACTGACCTTTTGTGCAAATTAGATAACAAGGGCAATGCCGCAATTATTCTTATTAGCTTAATGAATTAGAAATAGTGCAGGGTTTAAAAATATGCTTAACTCTACAATGTGTAACATGAAAATAACAATTTTGGTTTAGGACAGTACTGTATATAAATCGAACCCCCAACATTGCACTTGATAGCTTATTGCTCTACCACTTGAGCTACAGAAACACACACACACACACACACACACACACACACACACGCACACGCATACACACACACACACACACACACACACACACACACATATCTTTTACTAGTGGGTGCAGGACACTATATTTCATTTATGTACAGTAAGTGGGGATATAGCAAAATAAACTGCAAATTTTTTTTTTTATTGTACATCTATAACATTTTATAGCCTACATCTAATTTGCAATTGACTCCCATTTGTAAGCAGTCTCAATATAAACTCATCAGTTACTGCATTAGATGTTATTTATAATGACTTTTTGCCCATCCAACAAATGAACACTGTATTACTGCATGTTTGTATTTGTACTGTGTATCTCTTTCAGATATAGAGAGGTTGTACACTGTCACATACCAGGAAGTCTGTGACAGGTTCAATAAGCAGAATACCTGGGAAGTGAAGTCCTCTGTGATGGGCAAGAAACCTCTGGAGGCTGCCAGGATCATAAGAGACAAAATTGATCTTCCCATGACCCCCGAAGAGCTCCTGGAGGAGACCAGACACATTCAGGAGTGATTATTTCCCACAGCCTCTCTGTTGCCAGGTAATGTACTTGCAGGATCAGAACTGGAAGGTGATTTTGAAACAGAAGGTGAAGGAAGCACTCATTAAGCATCTAGACCACATGTTTGCCACAAAGACACCATCTGAATTAGAGAAGCTGGTTGAAGGTCAGGTAAAACGGCTCGCTTATTTAATTAAGTGACCATTTTATGTCTTTTCAGGTGTGGAAAAGCTTGTGAATCATCTACATAAGCATTGTATTGCTATTGCTGTTGGCAAAAGCTCAGCAGCTCTAACATTTGAGATGAAGTCCAGCTGTCATAAAGAGTTTTTCAGCCTCTTCAGTCACATTGTACTTGGAGATGATCGTGAAGTAAAGATAAGCCACACCCTGATATTTTTTTTTTTTTGGTTTGTGCCAACAGATTCTCTCGCCCAGCCAACACTGAACCAGTAGGAGTGATATGATTCTATTCTATTCTATTCTATTCTATTCTATTCTATTCTATTCTATTCTATTCTTGTTCTGTCATGCAGTGGTGCATTTCCCAATAGCATCATTAGCCAACTTGTTGCAATTTCTGTCATAGTTCAAATGAACATTTGCAAACAACATCGCAAAGTTTTGTGGTTGAAACAATAGCTCTTAACCTGTGGTTAGAAGCCAAGTTTCTTGTTTGTATGACATCATGAATTTATAAATCCTTGAGCAAAATAAGCAAGCTGACATTCAGTACAGTCTGTATCTTTCATTTCTAATAGATACAAATTTACTTGACATTTTAGTTTAAGAGATTTAAATCACTTTTTTTGAAGAGTGTGCATTTGTGTACATGCTGTAATATGTAAGAAAGGGCCGATGCATGACTGTAATTTATAGCAAAACATCTGCCATTAATTCAGTCAAAAAGAGTGGTCAACCGATATTGTTTTTTTGAAAACCGATGCCGATATCTTGGAAAGCAGGATGGTCGATATAATGTTAGTTATGTTATTCAATGTTTAAAAATGTAAAATAATTTGAAAATGGATTCAAAAATAAATGTGAAAAAGAAATACTTATACATTAGATGACAATTTTTACAATAAAATTAATATTCAATAAAAATATAATTAAAAACAAAGTAAAGACTGTATTCTGGGAAATATGTGTGCATTGGGAATAATCAAATAAAGCCAAGCTAACACTCATTTTACATATAGCACACAGTGAATATGACATGAATATGGCAGTTATTAAAAAGTTATTACTCTACCATCTGCCTGACATCATTAACCAATGTGGCTAAATGACACATTTGCTACAACATGATGTCATATGACTAGTTAGTTGACTTTTTTTTTTTTTTAAATGTATTGATAATAAGGCATTATTGAGGAGACACACACTCCAGTTTGTCCTAATGTTCTTTTAAATATTTAGCCTTTCAGCAGAGTGAAGCTTCCAGCCATTAGTGAGTTTGAATGTTGGCTATAACCTCTTTTTTGACAGTATATTATCAAGTACAAACAGTACTTTAAAAGGTACCGTTGAAAAGGTGATTGCTTAGCAGGAGTAGATTTGTACAACAAGAGCATACCTAAACAGTTTGCTGGCATCCTAAAGTATGATGATATGCATATTTGAATGCTCTACCTGATCCTTTATAAATAATTCTAAAATGCTGAATTAATGCATAATAAACTTGTATTTTTATTTTTTATTATCACAATTAAAATGCTTGTTCTGAAAGGACTTCACTTTTTTATTCATCTAAGAATCCTGAATCACTGTTTTCACAAAACAACAACAAAAAAATTCCTTTCTGAATAACTGTATCAATTTCTTGTCCTAGTGATCCCAGACTTTTTAATCAGTACACAAGTGTGATCATGTATGATATTGCTTTTATGAATTATAAATTAGTTAATATTGAGTAACTTGCATTATAATCTAATTTTAACTATATAATTTTATTACTATATAACTATATAATGTTATTTTTTTTCATATATATTTGAAATTGTTCCAAAAACAGCTAACCAGCTTTGTGAGGCCACTGAAGCAATCAAATTAGAGGACCATGGCTAACTGCTGCATAATGTAATATATTTAAATTTAATTAGTAAAGTAGTCAAATTATGGCATCCCCCAAACTGTTTAAATGTGTCCGTATCTGTGTGTATTTTAAATGAAGGGAAACTGACTCCCTATGTTTAAAAATCCAGTGTTTCCAAATCAGTGGATAATGCTCCTTCCTTCATCTTTTAATTTCTTCTCTAAGTCAGCAACTAATTGCATATAAGACTTTAAACCCAACTGTGAGATGAGAGAATTAGCAAGCCATTGCATCCCCCCAACCCCCCCCCCCCCCCCCCCCCACAAACCAACACATTACTAAAGTGCTGTGAATCTGTGAACACTACGAAACTGAATGTTTTGAGTTATCTATGTCTTGCATGCCTTTTCGTTGGCAGTATTAAAATGCAAATGATAGTGCCATTAATTCATCCGGAAATCTGTATGGTGAGATGAACTGTTTAAAGCCGCTTGTCTATTCTGTAAGTGGCAAGCTGCTAATTTTCTCATTTAATTGCTTTACATGACGCTTGCTAACAAAGTCTAGCAGGAAATAATCAATCACAAATAGGGATTAACTAAATGCATGTTTCATTTTACACTACCATAAAACCCTTTCCTAAAAATTATTTAAAAAAAGCAATGAAAGCGGGGAAGAAAGTGGCAGGAAGAAGAAACAGGACCATGAATTGACTTCTTTCCTTTGTCCTTGAGGAACTGATATTTGCTCCTAGGATTTTGTTCTGTTCTTGGATCAACTTCCTCTAGCACAAAAATACCCACAATAAGGGATAGAATGGGGACCAGAGCTCAAAAGGGAAAACACGGAGGGTGTACTTGAGGACTATTGATATCTTAGACATCTGTCTATGTTATATGTACTGCACAATTATTCAATATAATTCAGAATGCGTTGTTCTCTGTGTCATTTGTATTTCAAGTAATAAAGCATAAAAACACAATGGTCATGAGGTCATGCGAAAAATCCTCCGATTCCGATTACTTGCCAATCAGACGTGCATCTCTACTAACATTAGCCACTTTTCCACTTTCAGGTGTGAGCCAGTGCTTTAAACGGGCCAGGTGGGGCTAATAGCCTGAGACCTGTAGCACTGAGGCCAAAATAGAGCTGTGTTTCCACCATCGGGCCAGAAGCTCTGCTGCACTTCACTAAAACCATTTTTATATTTTTATAAAATGTACTACACAGGGCTAAACTCTCAAAACGAGACTTATGACAGATAAAATAAGTTACGTAATAAATACACAATTGTGATAGAGAATCAGAAGCTGACGTCTGATTTCTTCAAGTGGCCGCATTTACCATGTTTACTATGATAACGTTAATACCTAGTGTGCATAGTCTTTTGCATCGCTTATAAATATTTCTGCCTTGTATGGTGATTATAATCCACATCGGACCAAGTTATTTCAAACACTCGCTGTGAACAGAAAGTGAGTTTTGAGCTCAACTTATTTTAAAACGTTTTTAATGCTGTTGCTATAGCTTTGCTTTATTAAATTATCCGTGGCGCTGATGCAATAGACATTAATTTTTAGACATGCATTTTATTTCAACCACTAAAAATTTAAATAAAAAATATATATTTAAAAAGCCATCAAAAGCTTAAAAAGTATAATTTTCATGTGAGGTGTGAGGGTATATTCATATAGCACAAGTTACCTGAGAACTTAAGTAAGTGACACCAATGATACAGTAGATCATAAAAACAATGATCAGCCATTATCCTGCTTTTACGCTAATTCAAAATTCGGTAACATGCTACAGCTATACTCAAATGTATCAAAAATAAGTTAACTTTTGGATTTGTGATTATAGCATAGTTTTCAGGGACATTGTGCAGTCTAATTTATTTGACAGCAGGTTTCTCTAGCACTGCATATTACAGGATGGTGCAGCAACAGTGCTCAACCATTTTTTTTATTTTAGGTGGCACACACACATACACATACACACACACACACACACACACACACACACACACACACACACACACACACACACACACACACTAAAAAAAGAAAGAAGAAAAAAAAAAAATCCTTTTTGTCATCATTGAACATGCTCCAGTGTCACAGTCCACTGACTGGGTCATCAGAGACTAAACACTGAACTACAGATCCAATGCTCCACTGACTTACAGTGCAATTGACTAGTAGAGATGCCATGAGACAGAACTCAAATCTGGTGAGTAAATGCCCACCAGCATAGCCTCATAAGAGTTTTCATTGAAACTCTTTAAAGTCTTTTTTTTTTCATAATCCATAAATAGTGTCTTTATAGTCATTCATAGCTCTCCCGTCAATTGTTTGTATTGGACTAATCCTACAGATTACAAAATGAGCCAATGGTACGCATCGCATCGCAGCGCAGCGGTTCGTCTTGGTTTCCTGCAGTCAGCACCCACGTTCCCCTGAGCGCTTCAGTGCCACTGAAAGAGCTTTTTTTCTCACAAAAGTGTGACAGGTTGAATTTTCGTCTTTTTAAAGACCCCATGTGTTTCTGGGTGAAGTCGATATGTCTTTCCTCGTGCTGGCCAAGATCGCTGTGTCACGTGTCTGGACTTCAGCAAGCTGACACTGCGTTCGTGGATGACTAATTTTCTCATTGAGGGGACATGACCATTTATGCGTTAAGATCGAGACTTGATTATCTTAAAGGTACAGAGTCCCCTCTGCCAAACCCCGTTCTAGCTCCTCTTCTCGTGAGAGGGCTACTTCAGCTGGTGGCCAGGGTGATCTGAGGGTTACCATGTGGGCTTCCCCGATGATCCAACCTCCTCGGGCCACCCCCCTCACAAAAATCGGAGCCGGTTGAGTTCTGGATGAGATCCTGGACCCTCTCAGGCTCCTGACATTTCATTCAGGGCTCCGGAGGAAGACCTAATGTCCCAAATCAGTTTTCTTGGGAAAATTGATTATCCGACACAGTCTTAATATGCCGATCGATGTTTTTTTTGGTTCACAGTTTAGCTACAATGCTAATATTTAAATCTGTATTTTTTTTACATTTAAGATAAGTTAAGCAATTGTGTTTGAATGTTCATTTTAAAAGTAACGTTAGCATTTCGTTACCCTTAGCTTCAGTCATTTAACATCAATGTGTGCATCATTTAGCTTTTTGTTAAAGCTAAGTTAGCTTGTCTTTTTTATTAATTATTGTGTCTATTATTATTTATAATAACTGCAACTGAGTTGTCGAGCTTAAAGGGTTATGTGTATGCTAAAAGTTTATGCTGAAAGTCAGTTAGTCTTGAAACGTAAAAATTTTTTCTTCTCTGTTTTAGTTGTTCATGGAGTTCTAATTAACGTTTCAGGACTGTGGGCAAGAATCTCAAGGATGAAATTGTTGACCAACATAGTCTTAGTCTAAGATATTTTTGTCTAAGAGAGAGAAAGTATGGCAGCTGTTGACAGCTTTTACAACAAATCAAGGTTGGTCCATATCTGCTATAGACTTGCATTGCATAGTTTTTAACAGCTTAAGTAATAAAAATGTTTTACAAAAAGTTTACAATGTTTTTGTGTAATGCAATCAAAGTTCTTCTTGATTGGTTCTGCTTTCTTGTAATAATTTATTTTATTATATTCATCAGTGATTAATTTTACTCCCCATCAGACTAAAGAGTCAACTAATACTAGGTCTCTGGTGCTCAGAGGACTCCTTATTGTCCTTGGCCACAAACCTACATATTTCTACATAGTATACTTTGTAAGTAACCTCTGTTTTCTATCAGAAATACCAAAAAGGATATAAAACCTCTGAGAATAATGCCTAAAGCATTACCTTATTACAATAGCTCTTTGAATCTCTTTTTTGAAGAGTTAGTTCATCCAACATTTGCTCACCCTCATGTCATGACAAACTCAAGTTCTTAGTTTTTAAAATCCAATTTTAACTATACTTAAACCAAAAATAAATTTGTAAAGTTCATTTTAAACTTTAAAGATTTTTTGCTCAAACTGTGGTCCTTGGTGATTCATTTAATGCAAGTCAATGGCTACCATCATTTGGGGTAAAAAACAAAACAAAACAAAACAAAAAAACAATACAAAACATATGCAATACAAAATTAATACCTCTGTCTCCTGATAATACATTGAATTATTCTCAGCATTATTACCTTTAATCCACAGCCCCATCAACACAGTTCTGAGGGTGTTTACAAATGTCTGGAGTGAAAGCATTGTGTGTTGTATTGGTCCTCATCAAAATTTTACTTGCATATTCTTATCTTGAATCCCACAATGTATATAAAAATGTAAAATAATTTTCCTGTGCAGTCAACTTCAGGAAGATTGCTCATGTGTGAGTTTGCTCCTGCACATACATTATTATATGCGACAGGAAACTCATTCCAGACTGCTATGAATGCACTCAGGAACGCTTGCGGAGGTTGTGGATGTTCAGACCAATTGTTTTACTTCGTTAGACCTCAGTGTATGGTCAAAAGTATCCACAGGTATTAATTTGGTTTTGCCTGTGCATTTTATTTTTTTTAATTAGTAAGAATTGTTTCCATTGTTTTATTTCAACCACCACAGTTACAGATAATAATCTTTTAAGGTTCTATTGAAGAAAATCTCCACTACACCTTGGATGGCCTGAGGATGTATAAATTAACAGCAGATTTTCACTTTTTATGTGAACTGTTTTTAACTGAACATCAATTGAACATAAAAGTCCTTGTTACCAAAATGTAAAATCGTTGTGAAGACAGAACTCCTGCCGTCATAACAAAACTGCTTAACATTACTGATGGTTATGTAATGAGACATTTCATGATTGTGCTATTACATTGTTAGGACTATGACATTGGAATCCTTCTCATTGAGCATGAAGGTGACGTGGTCTCATTGTCTCTCCATCTCAACCCAGCCTCATTGAAGATCATCATTGAAGGAAAAGTTGTGATGGACAATATTGACGATTTGACAAAATCTATGTGTATTCTGTATGGACTTGCATACACACTGCATATCTCTAAATTTATGAAGAGCACATTCCAATTCATCCAACAGGTACTTCTCATGTTGCAACATTTTCACACCACAGACTGAACTAAATTAAGCATTGCTTGGTCAACAAAGTATTGCTTGTTGTGTAAATATTGTCATACTAACAGATGGCTGAAGTTTTGGTTGATTGTAATCCATTACATACCTTTCAAAGTTATCTGACATTATCAAGATGAAACTGAGAGACGTGACATATAGCCAAGTATGGTGACCCATATTTAGAATTAATTCTCTGCATTTAACCCATCCAGTGTGCACACACACTGCAGTGAACACACACAAACACACACACACCATGGACACACACCCGGATCAGTGGCAGCCATTTATGTTGCGGCGCCTGGGAGGAGTTGGGGGCTCATTGCCTTGCTCAAGGGGACCTCAGTGGTATTGCCGGCCCGAGACTTGAACCCACAACCTTTGGGTTAGAAGTCAAACCATTAACCATTAGAATTTGTTCTAATCATTAGAATTTGTTCTGACAGTTTAACTCATATATTATTACAATTTTCTAAACTATAGCAAATAAAATGTGATAATGTGAAAAATGTTGAGAAAATGTTGAATGCATTTTGTGTAGATTTTATATTTAGTTTTTACAGTGAAGACTATGAAGTGCTATTTTACATTTAATTATATTCAAATTAATTTACATTCAGTTTCTGTACCTGGACACCTACAAACCAGAAAAAAACTGAAACATTGTCCAAATAGCACAAATAAATAAATACAACCCAATTCCAAAAAAGTTGGGACACTGTACAAATTGTGAGTAAAAAAGGAATCAAATCATTTAAAAATCTCATTCATTTATATTTTATTCACATTACAATATAGATAACGTGTAGATAACAAATGTTGAAAGTGAGACATTTTGAAATGTCATGTAAAATATTGTCTCATTTTGGATTTCATGAGAGCTACACATTCCAAAAAAGTTGGGACAGGTAGCAATTAGAGGCTGGAAAAGTGAAATGTACCTATAAGGAACAGCTGGAGGACTGATTTGCAACTTATTAGGTCAATTGGCAACGTGATTGGGTATAAAAAGAGGGTGGCAGTGTCTCTCAGAAGTGAAGGTGGGCAGAGGATCACCAATTCCCCCAATGCTGCAGTGAAAAATAGTGGAGCAATATCATAAAGGAGTTTTTTAGAGAAAAATTGCAAAGAGTTTGAAGTTATCATCATCTACATTGCATAATATCATCCAAAGATTCAGAGAATCTGGAACAATCTCTGTGCATGAGGGTCAAGGCCAGAAAACTATACTGGAATCCTGTGATCTTTGGGCCAATAGACGCACTGGATCACATACAGGAATGCTACTGTAATGGAAATCACAACATGGGCTCAGGAATACTCCCAGAAAACATTGTCGGTGAACACAATCCATTGTGCCATTCACCATTGCCGGCTAAAACTCTATAAGTCAAAAAAGAATCCATATCTTAACATGATCCAGAAGCAAAGGTGTTTTCTCTGGGCCAAGGTTCATTTAAAATGGACTGTGGGGTACTGAAATGACCAGCCTGCAGTTCAGATCTTTCACCCATAGAAAACATTTGGCGCATCATAAAGAGGAAGATGCGTCAAAGAAGACATAAGACAGATGAGCAACTAGAAGCCTGTATTAGACAAGAAGAATGGGACAACATTTCTAAACTTGAGCAACTTGCCTCCTCAGTCCCCAGACATTTTCAGACATGTTGAAGAACATGGGATGCCACATAGTGGTAAACATGGCCTTATGCCAACTTTTTTGATATGTGTTGATGCCATGAAATTTAAAATCAACTTATTTTTCCCTTAAAATGATACATTTTCTCAGTTTAAATGTTTGTTAAATCTATGTTGTATTCTGAATAAAATATTGAAATTTTAAACTTCCACATAATTGCATTCTTTATTTATTCACAATTTGTACAGTGTCCCAACTTTTTTGGAATTGGGTTTGTAGAATGAACATACAATTTCAAACAGGGCCCACTGGTACAACCTGCACAGGGGCCCTGCAAACCCCGGCTACAGCCCTGGATAGGCTAAGATCATTTCAAATTTTGTAATTATAATTGGGTAATTGTTGTTTGCTGGCTAGGATAGAACTTAAACTTTGAAACTGCTGATTACCCTCCTTTTCTGATCAAGATGAGAATGTTTTGATTATTGCAGACATTTTTAGTACATAATTATTTTAAGAAAAATATTAAAATAGTATAGTTTTCAGGATGAAATATTTAGAATATGGTAATGGAATAAAATATATAACAGGCTGCGTGTACATTAACATTACATCTTAACACGTAAAAATTTAATGTCATAATAATAATAATAATAATAATAATAATAAACGAGTTGTGAGCATCTCTGATTTAAACAATATTGCATGCCCTCACACTAGTGCTGCCATTATAGCATTTTAGACTGCTGTGGTAGACAGAGATATTAAACAACCACACAAAGTGTTGAAAATGTAAACAATTAAAACAGTAAAACATACTATTAAAAAAAAAAAAAAAAGTGAAAGCTGTGACATTTGCCAAGTATGGTTAACCATACTCAGAAATGGTGCTCTACATTTAACCCATCCAAGTGCACACACACACAGCAGTGAGAAGTGAACACACACCCAGAGCAGTGGGCAGCTATAGATCCAGCGCCGGGGAGCACTGTTCATTCACTCCCCCACACCTACTCCTGTCAGCACCAAGACTCAAACCAGCAACCTTCTGTTAACTAGTCCAGGTCTCTAACCATTAGGCCACAGCTGCCCCTATTTACCTATCCTTACTGATATGTATACACCTCTATCAGAAAATGCATGAAGTTTAATTAAATGTTTTCAAATGTTTTTCTCTTTTTAAGCCACTGTTGAAGAACAGGCGGTGACTGGGATGAATGCTGGTCAAAGAAGAGAACATCCTTTCCCCTAATCTGATGCAACAGTGGTTTTAAAAGAGGATGCTTCCCTGGATGATGTAAAAGATGTCACATGCTGTGCTGATGGGGCTTCTTCATGACAACATCAATTATGCTAAAGGGATCATGAAAATTGACAGTGATGCATGATCTGTATTCATGGACTATGAAACAAACTGTAAGTGTATAATTTGTATATAAAAAAAATAAAATAAAAAAAAATAAAATAAAAAAAACATTCTACTTATATAATATAATATAATATAATATAATATAATATAATATAATACATAATATTTTAACTTGTTGGGTTAAAATACCCCAGCGCTGGGTTCGTCCTTTTATGACCCAGTGCTGGGTAGCCAAAATATCCCAAATTGGGTTGTTTTCAACCCAGCAGTTTTTTTTTTTTCACCTTTGATTTTTATTGCAATATCTGAACTGTCCTAAGCGCTTCCAGAGCTTGTTCTTCTTAAATGCTGGCGCCTTGCGCATCTTCTTCTTCTTCTTGCTTTATGGTGGATTGCATACTTATAAGTGAATTACCACCACCTATCTCTCAAATGGACCATTTATACTCCTAATTGAGATTGTAGATATAGTCTAAATTTTCAAATTTGAGATTTATACATCATCTGAATAAATGTATGGTGTGTTAGGATCGTACAATCTTTGGCTGAGATGCAGCTATTTGAAAATCTGGAATCTGAAGGTGCAAAAGATACTACCTTTAAAATCGTCTAACCAAAGTCCTTAGCAATACTTATTACTAATTATTACTAAAACTGAAGTTTTGATATATTTGTGGTAGGGAATTTAAAAAATATCTTCATGGGACATGATAATCGATAATTTTGACCATAAAATGTATTTTTGGTTATTGCTACAAATATACCTGTGCTACTTATGACTGGTTTTGTGGTCCAGGGTCACATATTTCATAGCTAACATATTGAAGTGGTGCTGAGAGGCAGTCGACAGAGTGATCAACGGAATAACAAATGTGCCTACCTTGATGTGAAGTGTGTGCTCCAATTGTTTGACTTGTTTGTGTGTATAACAAGGTGAAACAACAGTGAATGAATAGGGGAATTGATAAAGAGGAAGGATCCAGAAAAGGATGAAGAAAGAGGGAAGGAGAGTTGCCGCTCAGTACTTTGCATGTTTGCAGCATCACTGCCTCTTTGTATGCACCATGCATTTCTTATCCTTTTCAAAATGGTTGAAGAAAAAAAAAATTCTAATATAATGCAGAATAGTCTTCTGTTTCTCTTTGTCTTTGCTTCTCTCCTTTTCCATGTCCCCATGAAAACTTTATATTAAAGGGATCACCCAAAAATGAAAACTGTCATTTATTCACCTTCATGTAATTCCGAAGAAAATCATTTTCTTTCTTCAGTAGACCACAGAGGAAAAATTGTGCTAGATGTTTATACTGCTTTTTAACATTTAAAGAGAAAAGAATGGCAAGGGGCTGTAAAGCTCAAAAAAAGGTTCATATAACTTGTGTGCTACACTGTAAGAAAGATTTATAAAATAAAGCCAAATAAATAATGTTTATGTAATTATTCTTATTTTATTTTTATGTGTATTTTGAATTGCATTTTGTTGTATTGTTCTATGTCAAGTTAAATGGTGCTAGGAATTTTGTACATAACATTATCCATTACCCATTTGCTGTAGTTTTTCCCTCCTTACAGAGATATCTTCTGAAGTTATATGAAAGCTTTGAGCGAGGATTAGTCTGTTATTCACTGAAAATCCTCCTATAATGCCACAGGTCTCATATCTTACTTGTCATATTTAGCATCAGTGGCAGCAAACCTGGCATGACACTCATTTACAGGTCAAGTTTAAAAATGTGAATGTAGCCTGTGTTCCTAGAAAAAGGCAATGCTTACTTTTTATGCTGAAAATTGTTGTTTGCCGATCCTTTTTTTTTTCTTGCCATACATTAGTCTTTTTTTATGAATCATTTTAATTTTAAAAGTTTCAGTATCAAATAAAATAGAATCAAGATATAAAATAGAATGAATATGAACATCACTCCAGTAGAAAAGTAATGTATTTAAAATGCATTTATTTAAAACCTATTAATATATTTAGTGACATGTCACTAGATCTTATTGATATAAACAAATTATTATTACACTTTATTTGGAATACTACTTGTGCACAATGCACATTTCTTAATATTAAGTCTTAAATGTGTTTTAATGTTCAATGAGGATTGCATGATCTTTTATATAATATCTGTCTTTAAACGCAAGATGTTTAAAGTTTTCCCGAAGTATACTTGCAATAGTTCCACTTTAGCACAATCAAATATACTTCAGTTAATATTTAGTTATACTTTAGCCCAACTTCAGCACAATTAAAGTGGATTAAGTACAGTTTAGCAGACTTTAAGTACTGTATATCAGTTTAGTATACCAAAAGTACAACAGCTTGACATTTTTTTAAACACATAATGTATGCATATATTTCAAATACATTTTAGTATATGTATTTTTCACTAGGATATTATATTTAAATCATGTTGAAAATCTGTGAATTGTAAGTTGAATTCAGTTTGCTCTCAACCCAGTGATATTTGGTATCACTGATATGTGAATGAAGTTTGACGTTTGAATGAAACATTAATGATTAAATGACATTTGACCCATCTTAGAGATTATCAGCAAATAACAAGTAAAAAAAAAAAACAATGCTTTGAAGTCTAATGCATGAGCGTTATCAAGTTATATTACTGATCATTTCTGGGACTTGGCAGCTCCTGTTTACCATTCCTTTTGATTATATGGAAAAGAGCATTTACATAGATTTAGAGTGAAATGAGGGTTAGTAAATCATGACAGGATATACATTTTGGAACGATCTACCTATTTAACTATTTTAATATGCATTTACAGACAATTGATTAATTATATGCCACACATTTTCACACTAGATGAGATGTCCTTGGGGCAAAGCGAAAAAGGTTCAAGAAGAAATGCCAGAGTGGTATCTCTTTGTTAAGGCGATTGCTGGTGCTAATGTAGCTGTCTTTTAAGGAGGTCAGCGGTTCAGACGTTGCTCTTGAATTATCTTTCAACCTTTAAAACCTGTAAAAAGACATTGAAATTCAAAGAACTAGCATCATTGATTTGTGCTATTATCTCACATGGAAGCTTGTAAAGGTGAAAACCCTCTGAAATATTCTGCAGGTTTAAAACGTTATATCTGTGATCAAAGCTCAAGGACGTAGCAGGTAGCGAAACTTACCAGAACCAAACCAGTGGGATTCATGTCATTTCAGAACACTGACATCTGAGAGAAGGTCTGGATATCAATGAGAAAAATATTCCAAGCATGGATGTCTGTCTGTGATCGCAGACTGTTCATCACCCTGCACCAAAATACCCTCAATAATATATGTGGGTTCCTGCTCTTCAAAGGGAACCTAAGATCAAAAATTAATCCTTCTCCATTGTGCATGCACTGGCCTTGGACATGGTCAATATATGGTTTCCCTTTGAAAAAAAAAAACACTCGTTTTGCTTTGGTGTTTAGATCTTTTAGATTTTTTTTTTTTTTTCTTCTTCTTTCTCAGGATCAAACTTGACAAGTCTCTAGCACAGAAACACATGCTTTTCCCATAGCAAAGAGATCAGGCCCAACTATCACCACACCATAAGGGCCATTAATCTGCTCAACCTTTTCAAGTTCATTCTAGCTAAGAGCAGAGTAGCATTAGAGGAGGAATTTAAAGGCGACTTTCTGATCTCTATCCATTTCATGCACGTGGTGATGTGAGGAAGACCAGCATGACATGAATACTGAGTAGTCTTTCCAGAGGCATGGAAGCCCTCTCATGCATGTGAGTAATTTATGTATGCCCAGTCATCTGTCTCCATTGTGACCAGAGGCAAGAAAGTGGACCACCTCTTTCTGGAAGAGTCAGGCTTTTTGCGGCCCTCAGTGCTGAGCAGTGCAGTGAAAGGAGTGGAGATTTATACAAGGTTGGTTCAGTCCCATGGCTTAGATTAATGAAACATAGAGGAACTGAAGTTCATGTTCTTGTGTGAACATGAGGGAAGTCACATTTTTGCTGTCATCCATCACAATGACAGAGAAAGAGAGGAGTGATCCAGCATATTTGAGATGGAGCAGGACAAAAGATGAACTTTTTGAACTGGATTCAAGCTGTGTGAATTCATCAGTGGTGTAAGGTACTAGAAAACTAGGGATTTCTATAGTTTTGAAACTAATTAATTGGTCGGTTTTCTCAGTGGGTTTTCAATCAGTCTTAATAAAGCACTGTTTAACTGGCCTGAATTTGAATAAATAATCAAAAGTACTGTATTGTACACATTATACATTATGTTGAATACAGAGAAATCTTGGCTTGCTTAAGTCAGAAATACAGCATTTTAGTGTGTGTGTGTGTTTGTGTGTGTTTAGTTTCTTATGTCTGTGTTCAAGACTGATACTGGAATCTTTCTTAACCAAGCAGTGCTTCACAATCCCTCTTAGCACTTTATCAACCCACAGCTTTGTGCAGAGTGGAGACCGTGCCGAGTTCAAGACCTCATGAAGAGTGTGAGTGGGCTGAAGAAGTGGAGTGTGTGTGAGTTTATTGAGGAGCTTTGCCATATCGATCATCCTCCCAAGTCTCTCTGAAGAACATGCCAACTGGGTGTTGAGAAATGCAATTTAAGATTATACCAAATTTATCATCCAAAGATGGGCCCCAATTGTTCGCTGAATCCTTTGAAATATGTAGAGATATATCCATGGAGAAATTAAGCGCTTTTTGAATAGGCTTTGTCATCAAGCACAGAACTTGTGAAAGTCTATTTAAACTGTCGTCTATAAAAACAAAAATGCTGACCGAAATGCCTTTCCCACCTCTGAGGGTTCTGTTTAAAATTATTTTTCATAATTGGTATTACAGGCCATTTGGTGTTGAGGCAGAGTCAGTGATGGGTGTAGATTGCATTTATCCAATGATGTTTAAGTTTTACAGTGAAACAGTAGACATGGTGTTTTGGTCATCTTGACCAAATAAAGTGCTCTGTGTAAAACGTTGGAATCATTAATCTGCTTTCTTTCCATTACATGCTATCTTGGTTTGGGCCAGCCACAGTCCCTGATCATTTAGAAGATGCTGTCAGCAATTTGTCAAAGTCTCTAAAGATCTTTAAAAACCTTGTTTACTGGCACATATACATATATATACTCATACCTATAGTCATGTGGCATGTGTACAGTCACTTATGTGATTCACATGTCAATCCACTTGATGGTGAGGGCATGCTTCCATCTCCTGTTGTTGTATTGTCTGCCTTGTCATGTCTGAATTTTGGATCCATATCAGAGCAGATGGACTCAGTCTAATAACCACAGCCTTATAAAATTGAAACTAAGCCATTTACTGGGTTACTTGTCATGCGTATGCTACAGTATAGCCATTTTTGCATGTGGTAAAATTGTTATTTGTTTACTTGATTGAAAACTGAATATGCTGAACTCTTCATTAAGAAATAGCTACACCTGCAAGTGCAGAGAACTCGTACACATTTCCTAATTTTTAGATTCTGATTCAAATCATCTTTTTTGCTTTCATCCATCCATCTATAATTCCATTCATGTTTCAGTCCATTCAAATATTGATCCATGTCAGCCATTCAATTGTTCTATTCATTCATCCATTCATTAAAATATTCCATTCATCCATCAATCCATTAAAATATTTTATCCAATCATGCATTAAAAAACATTTAATTCATTCATTCATTCATTCATTCATTCATTCATTCTTTATCCATCCTTCCATCCATCAAAATATTCCATCCATTTATAATAAGTGCTGAGTTTTGTGAATGAGGCACAATGCATAATGAGCCTAATTTGCATAAAAAAAAACATGCATGTTTGTGTGGGTGTTTTAACTATGCATGTCCATTTCGGCCACAAGTCATAACTGTGACGATCGTGTTCAGTGAAACACAGGAGAGAGTTAGATCCAATTGCAGGTATGTCTTTATTAAGGATAATCCAAATCGTGGTCGAAACAAGCCAAGGTCAAAACCAAAAGCAGTCCAAAACAAACAAACAAATAAACAAAGGAGGAAACATGAAAGGGAACGGGAATTTAGAGGAAGAGAGGACAACGAAGAATCTCGGAGGACAAGAAGGCTGGAAACACGAAAGGAAAAGGACTCCATCCAGACAACAGGAAAAGACTGGTAAATATAGGGAGGCTAATGCCAATAAAGTGAAGGCATCTGGTGCAATTAGCAGGAGTGCAATTATTGTGATGAAAGGACAAGACTATTGGAATTCTAGTGCCTATGGTGAAGTGCCTAAGGGGAATTGAGCCCACTAGTGGACACCCAGGGAAACAGAGACTAGACAGCACGACAATAATGAGAAAGTTTCTCATAATTATGATTTAGTATCTCAATACAATGAGATACTTTCTCAAAATAATGACTTTTTTCTTTAAATAATGAGATACTTTCTCAAAATAATTACTTATTTTCTAGAAATAATGAGAAACTTTTTCTCGAAGTATGGAGAAACTTTCTCAAATAATGACTAATTTTTTAAAAATAATGACTTATTTTCAAAAAATAATGACATATTCTTGAGATGACTTATCTTCTTGAAATATTGAGAAACATTCTCAAAATAAAGACTTTTTTTCTCGTAATGACTGATTTTCTCAAAATAATGACTTTTCCTCGTAATAATGAGTAACTTTCTCAAAATAATGACTTATTTTCTCAAAATAATGACTTTTTTCATAACACTGAGTAACTTTCTCAAAATAATGACTTATGTTCTCGGAATAGTGAGAAACGTTCTCGACATATTGAGAAACTTGCTCAAAATGGTGACTTATTTTTTCAAAGTGACTTATTTTCTCGAGAGAATGATAAACTTTCTTGAAATGATAATTAATTGTGATATCTGTTGGTCAAAGCCATGCAGGAACACTAAAAGCATTGCTTTGTTCTGTAGTCTAAAGTGTATGATCTGTCATTAAATAATTGTTAGCCTACATGCATAAGAGTTTGTTCTGATCCTCGAATCTGACAGGACAAGATACTTTCTATTGATATTTCATTCTAGACGGGCTGGCAGTCTTCACATTGCTTCTAAATGCAATTTTTAATGACCACATTCTTATTCATGATCATTTTGGTTACACACGAAGGCAGCATCAGTGAAAACAGGCAGAGACATTGGTAGCTTTAGCAAAATAAGCCTTACAGAGAGCCAAGAAGCTCTTTTGGAAAACTAAATATGATGTGTGATGTTTTACTTTGTTTAGACGTTTGTGCACAAAGCGTTGATATCTAACCCTCTTTCTGAAGCAAACTTTGCACAACTCCAGTGCTGAACTGACCCTTGTTTGTGAGGCAGTCCGGTGTAAAATGATTAGCGCAAACATTTAGGACTTTTCTGTGAAATGAAATTAAACCTTTCCTCAGCAGTCTATGGAGACTCCTTCGTTGGTGCATCCCGAAACACAACACCTGTAATGCCTCTTTGGCACTGACATTGTATCTCCAGCTACAGCAATAAAAACGTTATGGCAGACGATGTCTATGCTAATAATATTTCTATGCTAGCAAATGGGCAGGACTTTCCTTCCTCGAGTATGATGTCACAATAGAGAAAAATCTGGCACCGTTTGTTTTGAGAGACTGTTTATGATTTATTGGGATTATATATATATATATATATATATATATATATATATATATATATATATATATATATATATATATATATATATATATATATGTATAAAAATAAAATAAAAATGAGTGGGTGGATTTTTACCATTATAGGCTGGTTGTTTTCTCACACTGCAGCCATACAACTGTGTTAAAACACACAGACAGTTTTTATTATTTATTTATTTATTTATTTTTTGAATACTATACACAAAAGTCTTTAGTTTTGTATAGTTAAGTTTGTTGTTATTGGTTGCTGCATGAATTCTCAGAGGAAACAAGAAGAGGTCCCCCTGTCAATTATTAACAGATTTGTGGGGACTTGTACTAACATATTCCTTACTCCGTTCTCCACATAGGACACATCCATCTGTGAGATCTCACAAGAATAAATAACTTAATAAGACTTTGTATAGTCTGTCAGTTTTATTTAAGTCTACTGCGTGTGTGTATTAGCTTGTGCGCATGAGAAACGCATCAGTGATGTGTCTTCTCTGTATAACACGTGATGTTAGTCACTCTGATGTTGCCTAGATGAGATGGTCATCTGGCCCCTGACATTTCCCAGAGCACTGGACCGTAGAAGGACTCCACTGTGTCAGGTCATCTTTGCATCATCCTAGAATTCATGTCTAGTCATTAAGTGTGGCACGTTTGCCTGTGCGTGCTAGAGATTTCTGGGCATCTTGTGAAAGTGCTAAATATTCTACCTTATGTCACCCTCACCATTTGTTTATATCTCACCGGCTTTTATTTTTTATTATTATTTTTTTATTATTAAAAAGATTAACATCTATCTTCTAGATGCTTGCTACATAAATCATTTTTATGTTTTGTTATTTGCTATCTGTAGGAGGTAACTATTATTAGCAACAGCTTTGTTGTCAAAGGACACCTTACCGTTTTTTCCCCATCAACGCCCATTACTGTAATAACTCTTGTGATGGGGAGTACAATGTCAACTCACATTAAACACATTGAGATATGAGTTGGCTGGCATGTGCTGAGAGAGATTCAACAGCATAGTCCAACAGGTATTTTCAATTTATTGCCTTTGACATTTTAGCAAAGTTTCCTTTTTTTTCTTATATTGAAGAACAGCAGACAGCAGTGCATCCTTTTCTTTTTTCTTTTTTTCTTTTCTTTTTTTTCTTTTTTAAGTATTTATTATTATATATATATATTTTTAGTATGTAAGAGGATTTGGGTTCAACTCCTGATTTATTTTCTGTGTCCATTTGGCTGTTCCTACCTCGCAAAAAAAAATAAAAAATAACAAAATAAATAAAATATGACAGTACATCATACTTGCAGAATTAAATACAATATTTGTTAATTACTAATTTTGAGGTGCTGATTCCAAAATAGTACATTTTGCTCAAGCTTGTCACACTTAATCACAACATAATGTGTATCATATGCATTTCATGAAAATTTTGCTTTCAACAACCATTTGTTAGGTGAAGAAGTCTTGTATTATCATTTTATTAGCAGAATATTTGTTGTATTTCTCTAAATCGGATTATAATTGTTAGTTTAACTCTCAGCCCATTTTCACATGCACTTTTTGACATTTTATTCCTAATCCCGAGTATATTATTGGAAAAACATTATATTTTATTGTATATAAAAAAACATAAAAAAAAAAAAAAAAAAAAAAAAAAAACTGACAAACAAACAAACAAAAAACAAGTGATGGAATGTTTAAATTAGTTATTTAGTTTTTCTTTATTTATTTGTTCATTTATTTATTTTTTCAGACCCTTTGTTCAGTTCAGTATTATTCACCAATCTGTTTGAGTGAATCACTAAAAAGAACAGCACCTTTGTTTTTGAGTGTAGTCAGTGACGACAGTGCAAAAGAATATGACTAGTCGGAGTAAGTAATTAATTACTAGTTAATAATTGTAATTAGATTACTGTACAAATTACTCTCTCAAAAAATAATTAATTACTTATAACTAATAATTTTCTAAATCCTGTGTCAACCTTGACATGTTATTGAATGATGCAAGGATAGACATGAAACATTCTTTCAATTCTTTCAAATAAATAATACATAACTACATAAATTATTTTAGTCACACTTTAGATCAGGGTCCAATTTTCTCTGTTAACTAACTAGTAACTACAAACTTATTATACTTTTGCCCCAATATACTGCTAATTACTGCTTATTAATATATAGTAAAGTAGTTGTTGACAATCCAGTCATAAAAATGGAATTAACTGTATAACGCATAATTTCATGGAATTTGTCTTATTTTTGATTAATAAAAAACAGCTACGCACACACACACACACACACACACACATATATATATATATATATATATATATATATATATATATATATATATATATATATATATATATATATATATATATATATACTGTAAAAAGACTGTGTCTGTGAATATTAAACTGCAAAAATTTGCTGCTTATTTAAATACAAATGTTCTGCATATTCATTTGATTACCAGAAAATACACAGCACAGAACTTTATATATATATATATATATATATATATATATATATATATATATATATATATATATATATATATATATATAATGGAAACATCTAAAATTAATTATATATATATATATATATATATATATATATATATATATATATATATATATATATATATATATATAATTAATTTTAGATGTTTTCATTTGGAAAAGCAGTGCTTCCTGCACAGACTTGCCCCTGTTCGTTTGGCAGTAGCTTGCTTGCCCTACACAGTTATCTGTATAATCAGTACAATTCAAGTTATATATGAAGAGTTTGGTTAATGAGTTGGTAATGAGTGTCACGTTTTTTTGCACTATGATCTCGGGTTTTGCACTATGTGGGTGGAGTTGTGTGTGTTTTGCGTCAGCACTGATTGTTTTCATCTGGGCGTCTCCGCTAATTGTTCATTATCACCAGCTGCCACTCGTTACCCTTCCCTATATATTGCCCTGTCTGGCATATTGTGTTTGTCAGAGCATTATTATTAGTCATTCTCAGTGTATCTCATGTTCTGCCATTCTTGTGTTTGTGGTTCTTGTCATTGGATTATCCTGTCTTTGGAACCCCGTCCACTCCATCTCATCCCCGGACCTCATCACTCACCTTCATGGCTCTTCCCCCGCAGTTCCTGCGTCACACTCTCCTGCTGCCAACGCACCATTGCACGTCGGATCATCTGTGAGTTCTGCCTCTTCCTGGACTTCGCCCTTCCTGTCAAGATTCCCAGTATCACCTGTCTTCATTTTTATTGTTTGTTTGTTTCATTAAATATTCAAAAACTCGCACTTGCTTCCTCCATCTTCTTACCCAATCATTACAATGAGTCATGTATGACTCACCCTCATGTTCCAAACCTGTAAGTCCTCCGTTCATTTTCGGAACCCAGTTTAAGATCTTTTAGATTTAGTCCGAGAGCTTTCTGTCCCTCCATTGAAAATGTATGTACGGGATACTGTCCAGAAAGATAATAAAAACATCAAAGTAGTCCATGTGACATCAGAGGGTCAGTTAGAAGTTGTTGAAGCATTGACAATACATTTTGTTCCAAAAATGAATAACAAAAACTATGACTTTATTCTGCATTGTCTTCTCTTCCGGGTCTGTTGTGAGTGCGACTGCTGTGACTGTTGACGTATGACACTGCTGACGTGTTTTCTGGTGCGCCCTATAACAAAGATAACACGTCAGCAGACCTGGAAGAGAAGGCAATGCTGAATAAAGTCGCACCATAAGTGTTTGATCAAAACATGCGAGTTATCATTGCAAACAAATGTGTTTATGTATATATATATATATATATATATATATATATATATATATATATATATATATATATATATATATATATTCTGTTTATGTAGGCTATATACTGTAGTCTACATACAGTATGACATCTGACTATACTGTACTATACTAGCCCAGACAGTACATGAAGAAAATTTGCCGATATTTCAATATTGGTAATTTTTTACTCCCTAATATCGGTATCGGCATTGCCCAATCACCCCCCCCCCCCCAAAAAAAAAAAAAAACATTATCAGTTGGCTCTAATACCCAACACTAATTACATATATAGGAATAGCTATATGTTTTTGCTGTGCAGCTCCACTACAGAATTTCTCTGCAAGAAATGCTAGTAGACAGATTTCTGGAGGTGCATGATGGATGATTTTTGATGGAAAGGCTATGCCATGGTTGCACTGTTCTCTATATATATATTTCTGTTTATGTAATATGAATGCCTAAAATCAGAATTTAAAATAAACTGGTAACAAAGTTTCCCCCATGTTTTGAGGTGAGAAGAAAATCCGACTGTAAAACGCTGATTCAGTGTCTTAATTAGAGGTGTTTGAGACAGTCGTCTCACCCTCTCATCCCCAGCTGTCTGCTTAAGTGACGTGTGAATCTTAAGCCTTCTCATACACCAGCTATGACTAATTACTGAATCGTTCTTGTGTTAGATGTCCTGGACCGTTTCTAATCCAACAAGATGCTCCACTTCAAATTGCTGACAGAGAAAAAGGCAGCATTTGTGCTACGCTTAGCTTTTGTCCTCAAGCTTTTTTATTTCCTTTATGTTCACAGAAATGCGTGCCTTGGTAATTATGGGTCATTTGCTGGGCTCTTTGCGTAATTAGAAGTTTTAATTGTGCCCCTGGTACAAGGGAATTAGCTAAGCTTTACTCTCCAAAGTGAGCTCCATACTTCCGCTGCTCTTTGTTGAAGCACTTGCACTTATCGTACAACTGGCTTAGTGACATCAGTCAATTACAGCCATTCATGGAAACTCAAGTGCCTTTTTTATTTGTTCCTGTGATGAGTGGACAAAATGTGGAACCTCTGTTCCTGAGGGTCAATTATACATTATGTACTGGGTGGCTCCTAAGCAAGCGTTCTTACTCTAATGGCTTTAAGACCAAAATGAGAGATATTCACAGCTTTGAGATTTCACTTAATATGCCTACTTGGTCAATTACAACAAAACACATTCTCCATCTTGTTATACTGAAAATAAATGCCTACTAAAAGCTAAATCAATGGTTGGTGCACTTTTGTGTCTGTAAGAAAATATTGTTTATTTAATAACTTAGCGATTTTGTGCATGTCTCATTTGCTATTATTAAAATCACTAAATTACATATCAGCATTGACCAAAGGGTTTCTAGATATCAATGTGTGATGCTGACAAACCCATTTTTGTCACCCACTAATTATAACAATGAAACGATTGAATTTAATTTAAGAAAAATCTGTATGTTTTTATGATTTAAAAAGAAAAAGAGAAAACTTGCTCACTTGTGTAAAACTTGAGCCACAACCTTGATGTTTTATTTAATTGCTTTAAATCTGCCACCACTGGTCTTAAGATCTTCATTCTGGTCCCAAGAGTGTTATGCATTCAGAATATCAGAAAAATATGAAAGCTCAATGCGAATAAGTTATTGGTTAGGTTAAAAGTGAAACCAAGCCATTCACAAAGAGTGCATATAGTCAACCATGACTGTTTGTGACGGTGGAGTGAAGGAAAGTCTGGAAACAGATGCGAGTTAACAGTTTTAATGGAATGAGATGAACAAACAAACACAAGGGAACAATGAGGCTGAGAAGACAACACTCCGAGGTGGTGGTGAGGAGGTGAGGAATCCGGATGATGGCGGTGAGTAGGCAGCAGGAGAGGATGGCACAGAAACTGCGGGGAATAGAGCCGAAGGTAAGTGTCCGTGGCTGAGCGGAGAGTGGAGTGGATGAGGTTCTGGGAAACCACAGACATCCAACACAGACAACACTAAAGCCAACAAACAGGGTAAACGACATTAAACAACAATCTCACAAACACAAGACATGAGACAAGCCAATATATAGGGGATGAGTAATGAGTGGCAGCTGTTGCTGATGACAATTAGCGGAGATGCCCACAAACTAATCAGTGCAGACGCGGAACACACAGACTTCACCACAAAGTGCAAAAACCCCGAGATCACGGTTTACCAACCGTGACACTGTTGCACTCGCATCTCACGCAAGAGATGTATAGAAAATCATGTAAAGGTAAAAAAAAAAAAGTTTAAACTTTTAGAAAACACAATTTTTTGAGGTTTATTACATTTCACTGTATCTCATGTTTTTAAATGCAATCTATATGATCGGCACTTAAGCTATTTGAATTATATGATGCCATTTCAAGGTTTGCGTTCTCTTTGGAGTGTTACAAGCTGTTACTTGCAACTTTAAGCTGAATGAGAAGATGTGCATAGATAAAAAGTTAAAAGTAAAAAGTCTCAAATCCAAAGCGATATTCTTTATAAAAGTTAAGACTCTTCTGTGCCTAATTCCATAGCTCATTTAAATATGCCCCCACATATCAACGTCACTGTATGGGAAGATATGCATAACACCACCCAAATGTTAATGTAAAGAATAAGGTTTAACTTTGATTCCCGCTGTATTATTGTTGCTGCCGCCGCCACCATATCATGGAGACGCAGTGTGTTTTGTTGTGAAAGTAAAAAAAAAAAAAAAAAAAAAAAAAAAAAATAGTTTGGCCTTTCAAAAGACAACACTGTTCCAGACCAGTTTAACCCAAATATTCAGATGTGTGCAGTGCATTTTATGGAGGACTGTTTCCAGAACCTGGGAGAGTAGCCTACCGTGCCATCAAAGGCTATTTCTATAAAGTGGGGCATTTCCAACTTTGCAAGGACGGTCTGGTGCTTCTGACTCACAGTCTGTGTCATATTTAAAGAATTGGCCACTGATGATTCAAAATGCAACACAGGTAATACATCTAAAATTGTAAGGATATGTATACACCGAGGTAAGCCTTACTATTATAAGTGCAGCAGGGAGTCTGTGCCAAATTAGACAACTTTA
Source organism: Carassius auratus (assembly GCF_003368295.1). Lineage (NCBI taxonomy): Eukaryota > Metazoa > Chordata > Actinopteri > Cypriniformes > Cyprinidae > Carassius > Carassius auratus. The sequence continues at coordinate 10,335,796 of NC_039268.1, read as the reverse complement.
AGCTGTTATGGTTGTAGACATTATTACTATCCATCACAGTGCTGCCAAGTCTGCGGTTTCCGGTGAAATTTGGCTACTTTATCACTGTTGCAGGTTTTTTTTTTTTTTTCATGTCCGCAGGTTGAAGCGACACAATAATATGTATTTTATCCCCCAGGACCCAATTTTTACCCAGGAACCCTTTTAAAATGCAGTTAGATTTGGCTAGTTCTGGCTGAGTAGCAATTGGGCAGGTTTTGTTGTGTGAAACCTGGCAACCCTTGTCATGCTTGTCAGATGACACAGCAGCCACAGTAGCACTGTATAACTGAAATAGGCTTATGTTTTATATATATATATTTTTTCCTTTTTATTCAAAATATTTTCAAAAGTGTTAACTCTCTTGAAATATCTGGATATTGATTCTCAGACATTTGTAAGTAAATGCGACTAGATTGTTATTTGATCTGCAATTGGTTATGGGCAAAGTAGAGTGATAGTGTAATTATTTTATGTGACTTCTCATAAAAAAAACTTTTTTTTAAAGACTTTTTACTTAAAGGTGCCATGGAATGCACTGATACAATATTTCAAATAGTTCTAAGATGTCCCCAGAGTGTGTATATGAAATCTTATCTCAAATTAACCCGCCGATAATTTTTTTAATTGCCACTTTTAGGGTTTATACCAAAACTTGCTGTTATTTGTGTCTGTCCCCTTTAAATGAAAATTAGCTGCTACTCCCTCCTCCCTTTTCAGATGAGTGCAGAGCAGTCAGTGATGCCAAGTCTGCCATTTTTCCGTGGGTTTATGCAACCCCAATAAAGTGATATTTAGCCCGTAAACTGGAATTTTACCAGGTGAATCTTACCAAAAACGTATATTTTAACCCACCAGAATGCGGGGATCACCTCAAGTCGTGACTGGGCTAGTTTGGAGTAATAATTGGGCAGGTTTTGTTGTGAAAACCTGGTGACCCTAGCGGAGCTTTAAGAGCTCATGCTTGCAGACATGTTACAGTTTAACTGGTGGTGACCATGTTACTGACTTCACATTGGTTCCAAATGTAATTTCTAACTACCACATACCTAATTATGAGCATTCCGGTAGTACATGAATGCAGGGTTCTTGAAAACAGGCAGAGACAATGGTAGCTTTAGCAACATTAGCCTTACAGTGAGCCTGTGTATACGATAATAGGGCAGAGAGCATCAAAAATGTTATTTGCCTATTTTTTGTCTTTTGGAAAAGTTGCATTTGAAATCCACTTGGCTCAGAAATCTGAAGGGGTATGACTCCTCTGGCAACAGGCCTATAATATGCAGTGTTTCATAAACAGCTGTTTTACTAAATTCTTCTAAGGTCAAATTCAGTGCAGTCATATAGTGGCCTCTTTACCATGATGCATATTGTATCATTACTTTGCTGGTGATACACTGCCCTAATGTCGCCCAGCCCTAGCTATGCCAGACTAGAAGGATGGTGGTTTGTGTGGGGCACAGTTTTGACATTGTGGGCCAATATTTGGAAACTCTTTGTGGTTCACTGAACTTGATTTTGCTGTGCTTTTGTTGAACTTGGATGCTATGAATGAATAACTGAAAGGACCAAAGGGAGACCGCTAGATCAAGAGACAGATTACCTGACATTTAAACTTCTAAAATGCATTTGACAGCAGCTGTCAAACTCTTTAACAAATCACTGAAGTCGTTTTATTCAAACCGTGACCCTGATGCCTCCTTTTCCCTGAATAAAACTGCCTCTAGAAGAACAAGAGAATCATTTTCAATCAATGACATGCATGTCAAAATATTGCTCTGTGTCACGAATATGGGCTCTCTGTGTGTGTTTTCCCTCGTGTGTGACATGTTCATATTAGTTTTTTTTTTCCAGTTTCTGTACCCATCGTGTGTTCACTGTTTTCATGTGTGTCTTATTATTAGTTCATCCTCCTCATCTGTCTGCCCCTTTGTTATCTGCCCTTATTTTGTTCTAGCCTGTTCCCCTCTCCCTTGTCCGGTATTAAACATCAACTACATGTGTGTCTCCTGGCTACCCTGTGTGCCCTATGTTGGAATATTACATTTACATTTATGCCACTTTGTAATTTGTGAAGACGCTTTTATCCAAAATGACTTACAGTTCATGCAGACTATACTTTCTTTTTTCTTTTTTTACCAGTATGTTTACAGACATTTTTTGGTGTTAACTCCTCATTCCTCGCTCCAACAAAAAATTGGCGATTGTGACAAATAGGCGTACTTTTTGTACTACTGCATTTGAAATATTGGGTTTTTCCAAATCCTGGTTTTGGTTCTTCTTTCTACGTTTACATTTTTCTACACTAGTGTTGTCAAAAGTACCTGTACTTTGCTAATGCAGAGTACCATTACCCGCCCATAGGCTGCTGCTTTCAGATGCTCTCATATTTATGTGAGCGATCTGTTAAGAACATCAAAGATTTCTTATCACCCTTATGAAAACTAACCATGGTTTTATTGTAGTAAAAGTGTAGTAACCATGGCTTTATGGTGTACTGATTACTATTTGCATAACCACGGGTTAACTACAAATACCATGGTTAATCTACAGTTAATATAGCAAACAGAAGATTCCTTTGTGGTTGCCATGGTTAATTTTTATAAGGTTGGATTGTGAAAAAAAAGATGGATAACGCATCTCCACTTCCTTCTACTGCAGAAACGTAAAGCTAAAATATCCCAAATGTAGGTGCTGTCATCTTGCTCTGTCATTTGAAGCCTGTGTCTGCAAATCATTTTATAGCAATTAAAATAAAACTTATTGGAAAAACTAACACTTGGAGTTTTTTATTATTATTATTATTATTGGGAGATGCAACCTTGGCCCACAATAAGATTTTCAGTATGGACAGTCAGTTGTTGTTGTTGTTGTGGTTTTTTTGTTTTTTGTTTGTTTGTTTGTTTGTTTTTTTGTTGTTGGTATTTGAAATAATCCATAATGTAATCTTATTCTAATTTATTGCATTAATTATGTAAATGGAAATTCTAGCTCTTTACTTACAGCCACTTTGTCATTTGTGAAGTTCAACAATATTATTTTTCACATCAGAAATATAATATTTAATTTACTCATTGTGATGATTAAGGGTTAGGTGGCCATTGCATACTAGAGAAAAATATTTATTTCATAACGTGATCCCCCCAATATATATATAGGGAACAGACAGAAACATAACAGAAACCAAGTACACAAAACAGAAGTCCATGAAGGGCATGTTGAGGCGCCCACCAGGGTGGAGCAGAGGACCACCACAGCCGTGTGGTCAGGGCGGAAGCCCCCCAGGACAGAGCAGAAGACCAACACAGCCATGTGGTCAAAGCCAGAGCCCTCCAGGGCGGAGCAGAAGACCACCACAACTGTGTGGTCAGGGCGGAAGCCCCCCAGGGCGAAGCAGAAGACCACCACGTCCTCGTGGTCGCCGCCAGAGTCCCCCAGGACGGAGCAGATGACCACCACGTCCTCGTGGTCGCCGCCAGAGTCCCCCAGGGTGGAGCGGATGACCACCACATCCTCGTGGTCGATGTCGGAGTCCCCCAGAATGGAACAGCAGACCACCCAGTGACCTGACTTGGCTCTGGAGGGTCATCGGTGACTGGCCCTGGCTCTGGGGAGTCATCGGTGACTGGCCCTGGCTCTGGAGGGTCCACTGGCACCTGACTCGACTCCGGAGGATCCACTGGCACCTGACTCGACTCCGGAGGGTCCCCCGGAACCTGACTCGACTCCGGAGAGTCCACCGGAACCTGACTCGACTCCGGAGAGAAGCCTGTCTCCTCGTCCTCCGCCCTCTACAATGGTGAGTGGGTGGCACCTTGACTGGCGACTTAGACGTTGAGTCGGCCATCTTGTGCTGTGGCTCTAAGCTGGCGACCATCTTGGGCTGTGGCGCTAGGCTGCCGGCCATCTTGGGTTGTGGCACTGGACTGGCGGCCATCTTGTACTGTGGCGCTGGACCGGTGGCCAATTTGGGTATTGGCGCTGGGTTAGTGGCCATCTTGTGCTGTGGTGCTAGGCTGGCGGCCATCTTGGGCTGTGGCGCTGGACCGGTGGCCAATTTGGGCTGTGACGCTGGACCGGTGGCCAATTTGGGCATTGGCGCTGGGTTAGCGGCCATCTTGTGCTGTGGCGCTTGGCTGGTAGCCATCCTGGGCAGTGGTGCTGGGCTGACAACCACCCCGCCGGAAGAGACCGGAGTGGCTGGGGCATCCCACCAACACGATGCTGCAGGTAGCGCACGAATTCCCAGAATTCCAGTGTCTCTAACTGCGCCATCTCCTCCTGAGACACTGGATCATCCAGCCCGCCATTGAAATGGTCTTTAAGGGCCGCATCATTGTAGCCCATGCCCTTGGTGTTTATTTGATGGTTGTTGACGGCTGTACTGCGTTTGAACTCCGTCACTATATTCTTTTCATTGACTATTTTTAACTTAAAAATCAATTTTATACATCATCGTTTCTGTTTATATAACGCGTGAATATATCCTCTATTGTATTCTACAACAAAAACAATCAGATTGCCTCGCTATCACTAGTTTTATTTTGATCTCCCGGGTCCGCTATTAGCTTTTAGCCAATTAGCATCAGCAAGCGTGGTTGCTGCTAACTGCGCTTACATTGCTAATACTCTATTCACACACATTACCACTGCTGTACTCACTGTTACTTGCTTTAATGGCGGATGAATGTCTCCACTCTGTGCAGCTCGAGCTCGAGGCCGTGGGGAAGCAGATTCTCGACCTGGAACAGAGGCAGGCCCAGCTGAGAGAGCGTAGAGCTGCGCTGGAATCATCCCGGGCTGACGCTCACAAGTCCGGGGTAAGTATACAGCGTGCTGTTAACAGTCCCACCACGTTTACTCCGTGTGTTTCTCTGCGCAGGCCCGGTGCACCCAGGACGCGATCTTCCCTGATGTCCTTCACTGCGACGCCGGGACACCATGGACCCTGGGTGCATCCACAGCGGAGGACGCGAGCCGGGTCCCGGGCGACGACTTCTCCCCCTCCTGCCTTCGAGATCTCCATCCAGAACCGCTTCGCTCCCCTCCGCGAGACAGGACGCGACGCTGTGATCATCGGAGACTCCATCGTCCGACACGTAAGTGCTACGTTAGCCGAAGTTAAAGTGCACACTCATTGTTTGCCTGGTGCTCGTGTTCTCGATGTTTCTGCGCAGATACCCGCGATCCTGAAGGACGACGAGAGCCTCAGAGCGGTCGTGCTTCACGCCGGGGTTAACAACACCACGCTGTGGCAGACGGAGACGCTGAAGAGGGACTTCAGGAGCCTGATCGAGACGGTTGGCAGCACGACGCCCGCTGCGACGATCGTTGTGTCAGGACCACTGCCCACGTATCGACAAGGACACGAAAGGTTCAGTAGTTTTTGCTTTAAATGAATGGATGTTGTCATGGTGTAAAGAACAGAAACTGCTATTTGTTAATAACTGGAATCTTTTCTGGGAGCGTCCTAGACTGTTTCGCGCTGATGGATTACACCCCAGCAGAATCGGAGAGTAGCTGCTCTCTGACAACATCTCCAGGACACTTCACTCCATGTGACTAGTAAGTCAATTTTCAAATAACCATTATGATGAGTTTTGTTCCAACCACTTAAATGCTAAAAGTACTTGCGCTGTAAAACCTATTAAGACTGTGTCTGTTCCCCGAATAGTGAGGTCAAAATATAAATATAAATATAATGTAGGATCTAGAAAAAATCTTATCGTAATTAAACCAGAAAAATGTAAAGTAAATGAACAAAAACAATTTTTAAAGTTTGGGCTCATAAATATTAGTTATTACACACCAAAAGCAGTTATTGTAAATGAAATGATCACAGATAATAGTTTTGATTTACTCTGCTTGACTGAAACCTGGCTAAAACCAAATGATTATTTTGGTCTAAATGAGTCTACTCCACCAAACTACTGTTATAAGCATGAGCCCCGTCAGACTGGTCGTGGCGGGGGTGTTGCAACAATATATAGTGATATTCTCAATGTTACCCAGAAAACAGGATACAGGTTTAACTCTTTTGAAATACTTCTGCTAAATGTTACACTGTCAGACATGCAAAAGAAATCTAATGTATCTCTTGCTCTGGCTACTGTGTATAGGGCACCAGGGCCGTATACAGAATTCCTAAAAAAAATGGTAGATTTCCTCTCAGACCTTCTAGTTACAGTTGATAAGGCACTAATCATGGGAGATTTTAATATTCACGTTGATAATGCAAATGATACATTAGGATTTGCGTTTACTGACCTAATAAACTCCTTTGGAGTCAAGCAAAATGTCACCGGGCCCACTCATTGTTTTAATCATACACTAGATTTAATTATATTGCATGGAATCGATCTGACTGCTATAGATATTGTACCTCAAAGTGATGATATTACAGACCATTTCCTTGTATCGTGCATGCTGTGTATAACTGATATTAACTATATGTCGCAGCGATACCGTCTGGGCAGAACTATTGTTCCAGTCACCAAAGACAGATTCGCAAATAACCTGCCTGATCTATCTCAACTGCTATTTGTACCCAAAAATACACATGAATTAGACGAAATTACTGACAACATGGGCACTATTTTCTCTAATACATTAGAAGCTGTTGCCCCAATCAAATTGAAAAAAGTTAGAGAAAAGCGTACTGTACCATGGTATAACAGTAATACTCACTCTCTCAAGAAAGTAACTCGTAGTCTTGAACGCAACTTAGAAGTTTTTAGAATTGCATGGAAAAACAGTATGTCCAGCTATAGACAGGCTCTAAAAACTGCTAGGGCAGAGCATATACACAAACTGATTGAAAATAACCAAAACAATCCAAGGTTTTTATTTAGCACAGTGGCTAATTTAACAAATTACCAGACGCCACCTGATTCAAATATTCCACCAACGTTAAATAGTAATGACTTTATGAATTTCTTCACTAATAAAATAGATAACATTAGAAATACAATAGCGAATGTAGATTCTACAACATCTAACACTTCAGTTTCATCCATCGCACCCAAAGATAAACTGCAGTGCTTTACAACCATAGGACAGGAAGAGCTAAATAAACTTATCACTGTATGAAACCGCATAAAAATGATCTGTATGAAGAATTTCAGTCAGGTTTTAGGCCCCACCATAGCACAGAAACTGCACTTGTTAAAATTACAAATGACCTGCTCCTTGCGTCAGACCAAGGCTGCATCTCATTTCTAGTCTTACTTGATCTTAGTGCTGCGTTCGACACCATAGATCATGATATACTCATAGATCGATTACAAAACTATACAGGTATTCAAGGGCAGGCTCTAAGATGGTTTAGATCCTACCTGTCTGATCGCTACCATTTTGTTTACTTAAATGGGGAGTCATCTCATTTATCATCAGTAAAATATGGAGTGCCACAAGGATCCGTCCTAGGTCCCCTTCTATTTTCAATATATATGTTGCCCCTTGGTAATATTATTAGAAAATACGGAATTAGCTTCCACTGTTATGCTGATGATACTCAGCTATATATCTCAACGAGACCAGATGAAACTTCCCAACTATCTAAGCTTACAGAGTGTGTTAAAAATGTAAAAGATTGGATGACACACAATTTTCTCCAATTAAATTCGGATAAGACAGAGATGCTAATTATTGGACCAAAAAACACTACACAGAATCTTGTAGATTACAATCTGCAACTAGACGGATGTACTGTTACTTCCTCTACAGTCAGAAATCTGGGTGTTCTATTAGACAGCAATTTGTCTTTTGAAAATCATATTTCCAATGTTACAAAAACTGCATTCTTCCATCTTAGAAACATTGCCAAGCTACGAAACATGTTATCTGTTTCTGATGCAGAAAAGCTAGTTCATGCATTCATGACCTCTAGACTGGACTATTGTAATGCACTTCTAGGTGGTTGTCCTGCTTCGTCAATAAACAAGCTACAGGTAGTCCAAAATGCAGCAGCTAGAGTCCTTACGAGGTCAAGAAAATATGATCATATTACCCCAATTTTACAGTCTCTGCACTGGCTACCTATTAAGTTCCGTATCAGTTACAAATTATCATTACTTACCTATAAGGCCCTAAATGGTTTAGCTCCAGCGTACCTAACTAGCCTTCTATCACGTTACAACCCATCACGCACCCTAAGGTCACAAAACGCTGGACTTTTGGTAGTTCCTAGGATAGCAAAGTCCACTAAAGGAGGTAGAGCTTTCTCACATTTGGCTCCCAAACTCTGGAATAGCCTTCCTGATAATGTTCGGGGTTCAGACACACTCTCTCTGTTTAAATCTAGATTAAAAACACATCTCTTTCGCCAAGCATTCAAATAATGTATCTTTTTAATTGTGAGTGTAGTTGCATCTGATCAAAGGTGCAATTTTATTCATTAGCTTGGGTTAAACTAATTTTACTTTGTTGGATCAGCAGCTATGCTAATGATGTCTGTATTTTGTTTCTATGTTTCGCCAAGGGATTTACATCCCGTGGTAACTAGAATTTACACAAGCTCCAGTCTGGATCCAGAACACCTGAGAAGAGATGATGCTGACCCTCAGAGGACCCCAGATGATGCTGACCCTGAATCAACAAACAGAACTAACAATTATTGCTAAATGTGTGACTGAATCATATAATAACTTAATTAATAATATTGATAGTTCATCGTCTAGTTGACTACATCTTGTATTATTATTATTATTTTTATTTTTTCTAAAATCCTGTCAAATGTGCACAAACTACTAGCTACTACTAAATATTGTAGAAACATAATTTTCTGTAAAGTTGCTTTGTAACGATTTGTTTTGTAAAAAGCGCTATACAAATAAACTTGAATTGAATTGAATTGAATATTTGAGGGCAAATCCAAAGGGGCAAACAGTCCAGGCAGGGTCAAAACCAGAAGATCCAAAACATAACATGAACAAGACATGAACACTAGGCAAGGCAAGGATGATGGACATGAAATAACTGTAACATTAAACAAGGACTGTCACACAGACTGAGACAAACCGGGTATAAATACCGAAAGGATGATGAGGGAAGTGGAGACAGGCGGGAAACAATCAATTAACACAACAAGGAGGAAGGTGACCAAATAAGGGAAAGTGAGACCTCTAGTAGACACCCAGGGATACACAGACCAGACACTGTGACAATATATATATGTACATATATATATATATATATATATATATATATATATATATATATATATATATATATATATATATATACAGTGGTGGACAGTAACGGAGTAGCTTTACTTCGTTACTGTACTTAAGTAAATTTTTCAAGTATCTGTACTTTACTGGAGTAGTTTTATTTTGAGCAAATTTTACTTTTACTTCACTACATTTCATAAAACATATCGTTACTCCCTATAACATATCATGTGCTCCGACACCCAGAAGCGGTGTCTGATTCATCATGAACGAACTGAATCTTTTCAAAATAAACTTTTAAATCGGATCGCGAATCACACCAAACGATTCGTTTACGAATTAGAATCAGGGGGCAAGGAACTCGACTGGAAGTTGAAGTCGGGTGGGGGCTACCATCTTTTAGCAGAACTTCACTTGCGTTAACATTCCCATTGACTCCCATTCATTTTGGCGTCACTTTGACAGCGAATAACCTTACATCTGAGGCGTTTAAAGACTCCGTTTGTCCATTATTTATTTCTAAAGATAAACGACAATGTATAAAGGGCTCCATTACCTTCTATGTTACATTATGGCCCCGTATAAACAGTTTTTGTAAAAAATAGGCTAACGATTGCGTCATAACCACTTGTCTCTCTGTCGCATTACCGTACAGACAGGAGGAGAAGCTCGCAGGCAATTAACTTAATATGGCATACTGGCGTTACATTTTAAAATACTATACATAATAATTAATCAGAATACTTACTCCTGCTCACTCACGACAAAGAATTCCCCGCTCAAGCTCGCCGTCTCTGCAAGATTAACAATGGCAGTTTGCACGCACAGCCACTTAGAAGATTTACATCTGTCAGACAGGTTGCTGACGTCGTCAAGCTTCGTTTGAGTCTGCGCGTCAGAAACTGAAGTGCTGAAAAACACTAAAAATGGGCTTCACTTGTCTCAATTGAGTTCCAATGGGGTCGCTGTGTCCATTTCTTTTACTGTCTATGATTAGAATGATCCGATTGCAGCTGTTCTGGTGTCGACCACTCACTGATTCAAATGAACCGTTTAGTGCGAGACGAGTCCCCAGAAGTAAGAACCGGGAGATCTTCTGAGCGTGCGTGCGTCTGACGTTGCTAAAAGTAAGCTATTAATGTCGAAATTTTGGATTAATTATTGTAACTGAAAATCATATTTAGGTCAAAACTGTCAGTTGTTTGGGAACTAAATCCATTGTAAAGAGTGATCTATTTAAGCCCACTGAAATGCTCGAGTGCAGACGATGCAGACACATCAATTTTAGGTAAAAAAACAACAACAACAACAAAAAAAAACATAAAATAACACCGATTAAATACAATAACTCATGCACGTTCAAATTCCCCGCCGCCGTAATGTTAACAGTTTTATTAAAATGTCCTATGTGACGTCTGTTTTTATATTGTTTATCGACAGTAACGTTATACATATGTATATTGTTTGGATTAACTAGACGAGTAGAGAGACATGAATGTTCATCCTACTTGAAATAAGTAAATATTGTTAGTAGGGCCGGGACTTTAACACGTTAATTGAGATTAATTAATTACACAAAAAATAACGTGTTAACTAAGATTAATTAATTACAGAAAAAAAAAAATCCCGCATTCTTAATAACTTATTTTTGCACCACGGAGCGTTTCTCACTGGATGAGTTTCGGCGGACCGATTATACTGGAGCACCAACTAGCGTTTGCTTCGCATTTCAGCCTCAAGTATCACCTCAACGCAAAACATATAGCAGCTAGCGTGGACTTTACACTTTATGTTGAACTATGTATTATTTTGTTGTTGCAACTGGCACTTTATGTTGAACTCTTTATTGTTTTGGCCAAGGTTATTGAGTGTTGGACTTAGTATGTTATGGCCTCTGAAGCAACAGAGAGATGTTTTCTAATAGTCAGTGTTTCCAATGTTCTGAATGTAATTGACAGTATTGTGTTTTACTTAAAAAAAAAACTTTACAGAAGGTTCCAGCACCTATAAGCTTCCTGAATTTCTGAAATGTACTATTTCTAAATTGTTTCTAAATATGCTATTGCTACACTTCATGGCAAAAATTGCACTGGTCTGCTAGACTTGGTTGAACAAAAATAAACAATATTTTGTTGCTTAAGCTTATGTATTCAGTCATTATTCAATGGTATACTATAAATCCATGTGAAAAAAATTACTTCTCACTGTTCTCAGGTCAAATATTTATATGCGATTAAAATGCGATTAATTTCGATTAATTAATTACAAAGCCTCTAATTAATTAGATTAATTTTTTTAATCGAGTCCCGGCCCTAATTGTTAGCTGATGCTAACTGTCTAGCTAACAAGCTTGTTGGTGCTAAGTTGATGTAATTTTTATAAATAATGTCCAAATATTTTTATTCAGCCACCTATATATATATATATATATATATATATATATATATATATATATATATATATATATATATATATATATATATATATAGATTACATCTGGTTAGAAAAGAGAGGATGTGATGTTCAGAACATGGTAACTACAGTAATTATCAGTGGGAAGAGATGCACCCCGTTTGGCCAGGGGTGTTTTTAAACCACAGACAAGATTTGAGAAGGAAAAAATCATTATGAATTTTTTTTTTATTATTTTTTTCCTTAAAATGTTCTTCCTAACTTCAGGCCTTATTATCATGTCATATATACAGTACAGACCAAAAGTTTGGACACACCTTTTCATTCAAAGAGTTTTCTTTATTTTCATGACTATGAAAATAGTAGATTCACGCTAAAGGCATCAAAACTATGAATTAACACATGTGGAATTATATATATATCTATTATATACATAACAAAAAAGTGTGAAACAACTGAAAATATGTCATATTCTAGGTTCTTCAAAGTACCCACCTTTTGCTTTGATTACTGCTTTGCACGCTCTTGGCATTCTCTTGATGAGCTTCAAGAGGTAGTCACCTGAAATGGTCTTCCAACAGTCTTGAAGGAGTTCCCCGAGAGATGCTTAGCACTTGTTGGCCCTTTTGCCTTCTGTCTGTGGTCCAGCTCACCCCTAAACCATCTCGATTGGGTTCAGGTCCGGTGACTGGAGGCCAGGTCATCTGGCGCAGCTCCCCATCACTCTCCTTCTTGGTCAAATAGCCCTTGATGCCTTCAGTGTGACTCTACAATTTTCATAGTCATGAAAATAAAGAAAACTCTTTGAATGAGAAGGTGTGTCCAAACTTTTGGTCTGTACTGTAACTTTGATGTTCTGTAAAACAACTAAATTTAAAATACTTTGTTCTTACTGGTGAAAATCAGATGGTTTTCTCTGTTTTCTCTCAGGTACATCACAGTGTAAGCTTCACAGTGAACATTACTCTCATCAGCGTAGTCTATATCAACAACAAAAATATATCTTGACTCCATATAGTGGTTATTTTGAAAAAATCCAAGGTATTTTGAGCAGTAGGATTATAAAAAACGTGCTAATATAAAATTTAATTAAGTAGCCTATATAAAATTGCAAACATCTATCTTGCAGAACTTTTTTACTTAAGTACATAAAAAATTTAGTACTTTTGTACTTTCACTTGAGTAAAATTGAAAAAGGAGTACTTTTACTTTTACTGGAGTAATATTTTACCATATGTATCTGTACTTTTACTCAAGTATATATATATATATATATATATATATATAGCTGCAATAGCTTTTGTTGTGGTACCAAAACTGGTACTGAGATCCATGGAATTTTACTGGTATTGGTACAAACTATTCAGTATACTGAGTTGTACATGAATTCATTTATGTTTGAATTGATTAGCCTATTCTGATTCTGCCTTCACAGTGCCTGGTTTTTGAAGATGCACCAAATGGGGTAAAGGTGGGTCTGGCAGCTGGAATGCAGGTGGTGATGATCCCAGACGATAACCTGGACCGCTGCCTCACCCAGGAGTCCACGTTGCTGCTTAGAAGCATGGAAGAGTACAGACCAGTACTTTTCACTCTCCCAGCCTACCATTAAGCACAGTAATCACCACAGTTATTTAAATTCCATTACACTGTATCTTGTCATTTTTTGAAAAATGGAATCAGGCTGCAGTGTAGCTCCTGCAATCAAAAACAGGAGAAGCTAATCTCAACCATTATGTCTGTGTGAGCCATGGATTTACTGTTCAGGGACACAACAGAATGCTGATTGTTTCGATTTTTTATTTTTTTTTTTGACAATCACAACTCTGAATCTCTTTCCTTTGACAACCCGAATAACACAGAGACAAATTTGATTAAGCAATAAGCCTCAATCGAACCATTAGGCCATACTGACATTTTGCATTTCAACCAATTACAGGGTGTCATTTTCTTTCTTTCTTTTTTCAGATGTCTTGAGTGTTTGTGTTTCTGTTTATAAGGGCCCTATTTTAAGGACCTAAACGCACTGTCTTAAGCACATGGTGCAGGTGCACTCAGGGTGTGTCCGAATCCACTTTTGCTAGTTTAACGACAAGAAACCGGTTGGCGCACCTGGGCACATGGTCTAAATGGATTGTATCCTATTGTCTAAATGAGTATTTATTGTTGTTTTTTTTATGTTTGTGTGCTGCTGCGTGTCCATGTGTGTGTAATACGCAGTGTATGCGGTTTGTGCACCCGCCTAGCGAACGAATATTTCTAACGCGCTCTTTAAACAACAAAGAAAAAAATATTGCGGCAGACTTTAGACCAGTTTTGAGTTGGTCTATGGTGCAGTCTATTCTCAGTTCCTCAAATAGCAAAGCAATAACAATGTGCCTAAACATTTGTTTAGACCAGCATCCCCATGGGCGCACAAATGGTCACAAATGCATTAGCTATTTAAACAACACGGCGCAGGACGAGAAACGATAACTGCATCCGGCTGAACCTAGCAAAAACACTTGTGCCACATTGCACTGGGTGTATAATAGGGCCCTAAATCTTTAATTCAAGCTCACAACTTTCCGGTCATGGTTTAAATTTACAGTAAGTGGCGGTTTAACAATCCCACTCGACCAGCCGTGTTTTCTATTAGCGTTACCTTTCCTCTTTGCAGAGGTCTATTAAAATACCAAAGAGATTTTTGAGTTTGAAGCGTGTGGCGTAATCCAATAAAGGGGATCCGTGAGCACAGTCGTCTTTCATCTTCTTCCAGTGTCCGCCCTCACAGAGCTGGAGTTAGCATGTTCACTCACTCCAGCGCTGTCCAACATCTCAGAGAGTTCAAGCATGTCTTTCAGCCTTACCCTCTGGTAGGAAGAAAAGGGTTTTTGCCAGCATCCTCTTCCTCCTCCACATATGCCACGTCCTTTCATCCTTAAAGATGGGGTAATCTGGAAAGCTTTTTCCTTCTTTAGGACTTTCCACTCCAAGAAGGCCTTTTACATGTCATTTCACACCTGAAGGATCTAAGGATTAGGGTGTGAATGTCTGGAGTGTGTGTGCATATAGACCGGTATTAGAAATTACCTTTTTATTATTATTATTATTATTATTATTATTATTATTATTATTATTATTATTATTATTATTATTATTATTATTAATGAGAAATATTCATCCTGGTGGAACTGATTTTTAAGGGGCATTTTACAAATTCTTATTTCTTTCATGTAAAACACTAAGTAACACCCGTTTGTCAAATAATTAATTGTTGAATTAGTTTATTGATAATTTATTAATAAACAATTTAAAAGATAACATTTTACCCTGCCAAAACTGATTTTCTGGATCATTTTTTTTTTTTAAGTATTATGATTACATTTTACATGTGTTAAAAACATAACTTTTCATAAATTTTTGTCAAATACTTCAGCTGAATCAGTTATTTAAAATAAATTGGCAATTTGAACAATAAATACATAAGCACTAGAATGCATTTTAAACAATGCGGAAACCCATATTAGCCCAGAACAGCATAGCGCAAAGTTTATCAAATGTTAGAAAACATATTAAAATGTTTTTTTTTTTTTTTTTTTTGTTACTATTAAACCTATGCAACAACATGAATTTAAAGCATTGTCAATTGTAAATAGTGCAAATTTTGAGTATACTATGTGTGTCCATTTTATTGAAGCATGCTTGAATTAAGCACTTTTTATTTTTTATTTATTTGTCTTTAGCAAACATATGGCTCAACATATTAAATAACTTTTTATGTTTATGTTTTTGACCTCTTTCATGTGATTTTAATAGCATGCACATTGGAGTTTGACATTCAACCAGAAATATTAGCCTGAAGAAGAATTATGTACATATATGTAGCAGCAATTTTCAACAACTCTTTAATAGTTATTATAATAATTATTTTATGAGGTAGTTAAAAAAAATAAAATAAAATGTACAATATTACTCTGTAAATATTATTGATCTGGAAATAGTTTCGTGATCTTTCCTCAAACATGGATTATTCTTATATTATTTTTTTTTTATGCATTTGTTCCTCTGGGCCAAATACTAATAACAAGAATAATAATTTTAAGAGTGCTGTCAGAAGGCTCACTATTTTCTGTTTTTAAACACTGCAATCAACCAAATTGTATTATGAGTAAAGGGCTGGAACTTATGTATATTATATATATATATATATATATATATATATATATATATATATATATATATATATATATATATATATATATATATATATATATATTTTTTTTTTTTTTTTTTTTTTTTTTTTTTATTTTTTTTTTGCAAATTTGGTTTAATTCTCATTTAATGTCCTAAAAAGTTTTCTATTAAACATGCATAATATACTCTGCATTCATCTGTGATTAATAAGAAGCACTGCACATGCATAAATACTGCAGATAAAAAACAAACAAACAAACAAAAAACACAGCCTTTACGCAAAATCCAGTTTTTCATTGGTGTATTGTGCAGTCTATATTCATTTCCTCAAAAATTTCAAAATTTCCTGAAATGCTATTTCATGCATACTGAGTGTTTTAAACTGTTAAAGAGTTGGATTCCCATGCTAAACATGGACAGATTTTCAAAAATTAATTTGTACATTTGAAGGAGTATTTTTGGAACAAAAATACTCCTTCCGGTTTGTCACAAGTTTCGGAAAGTTTTTTTTCAAGTATGGCTCTGTGTGACATTAGATGGAGCGGAATTTCCTTATATGGGTCCTAAGGGCACTTCTGCCGGAAGAGCGCACGCTCCTGTATAGCAGAGTACTGAGGCTGAGCACAGACTCACTGATCAGAGCGATAGCGTCGCGAAATGTCACAGAAGTGTGTTTTTGGTTGCCAGGGCGAGACAACCCTGCACAGATTACCAAAAAAAAAAAAAAAAACAGCATTAAGGGACCAGTGGATGGAGTTTATTTTTACAGAGCACCAACGGAGTTGTGCAAGTGTTTTTGTTTGTTCCCTGCATTTCGAAGATGCTTGTTTTACAAACAAGGCCCAGTTTGACGCCGGGTTTGCACATCGTTTATTTCTTAAGGATAATGCAGTCCCAACGAAAAAGGGTCACGATTGTGTGTTGGAACCGCAGGCGGTGAGTAAAACTGCTTCAAATATCTCTGTGTTGTTAACTTAGCTATCGGCGCGTAAGCACATCAAGTAAACAACATGCGATGTTGTCATCAAACTGCACTTTCCACATGTACAGCTTAAAAAAAAAAAAAGACGACATAAAGTGGAACTTAGTCATTTTCCAAAACAGCTAAGCAAATATATACAGTTTTAGTACAAACCACATAGAGACGTCGTTTGCTGATGCTGCTCTTGTTAAATTTCAGCCTCTGGATCTGATTCTGGATCATAAATATACTGCTGAATCTGACTGTTAGCCATGGTTTGTTTTGGATGATGTTTTTTTTTCCTCACGGTAATGACACAGCTTCCAGACACTCTCAACGCAAAAGCCTACTCGTGCTCGTGATTCTTTAGCTCCGCCCACACGTCACGCCTCCAGCCTGTCGTGTTTTTCCGGGAAAAATCGGTACAGACTATCTTTCTCTTATGAATATAATAAAACTAAAGACTTTTTGGAGTTATGAAGGATGCAGTACTACTCTATAGGTACTCAAGATTAAAAGGATATTGAGTGAAAACGAGCATTTCACCCCCCCCCCCCCCCCCCTTTAAGTTAATGGCAAGAGCAGAGTTTTTTTTTTTTTTTTTTTTTTTCATAAACAAAATGTATTTTATTGGCCTTGCCATTTGTGCACCATACCATAAAATATGAGAGAATAGTTCACCCAAAATCAGAAAATTTGCACAAAAGTGAACACTTTCAGGCCATCCAAGCATGACATCACTTGCTCACCAATGGATCCTCTGCAGTGAATGGGTGCCATCAGAATGAGATTCTGAACAGCTGATAAAACCATCAGAATAAAATTCAAGTAATCTACACTACTCCAGCCCATCACTTGACATCTTGCAAAGCAAATCTGTGTGTTTGCATGAAACAAATCCCTAAGTAATGTGTTATAACTGTCACTTATGTCTGTAGGAGTCCTCTAATCACATTAATACTTTCTACAGTTTTGAAGGCAACTATTCACTGCAGAGGATCCATTGGTGAGCAAGTGGTGTAATACTAAATTTCTCCAAATCTGCAAACTCATCTACATCTTGTATGGTCTAAGGATGAGTAAATTTTCATTTTTGGGTGAACTACTCAAAACTACCATTTTACCTACACATTAATTTGAGGAGTTCATTTATGTTTGGAATTAGTTTGCCTTAAAAGGAAACCATAACATACATTATGTAATAACATAAATCCATAGTGTCACTGTGCACTGGTTTAGAAGCTGTTGTGTTTGTCCATGCTCAGCGAGACAGACGGAGAGGGGGAGATGCCTTAGGCTGGCCACCAGCCATGTCCTCAGTTTATGTAAAAATGAGCCACCTCTGCTTGACCGGAGCACTGAAAATCCATCCCGGGAACACTTTGATTGGTCGGGAATGTGACTGTCACCTGACCGCCAAGAGGCAGAGTATAATAAGCAGGTCTGTAGGGAGGTCAGTCTGCATTATTTGAGGCCGGTTTAAATAGCCAAGGTAAAAGCAAAATGATAGATAGAGTTAGAAAGAGACGGCAAATACATGGTTAGTGAAGATATGGAGAAGGAAAGGAGTGATAAGGAGAGAAGGAATGGAGCTTTAGGAGAGAATGGATGAGGATGACAGTGATATATAGGAAACAGAACAGGGAGCAGAAACTAGGAGAGATGGCTCTTTTCAGACGTTCTCTTCCTCTATTCACTGCAATGTCGGAGGGGCAGTGTGTGTGGACTACATTCATCCACAATGTCAGTCTTTGTCAGGATTTTATCTACACTCAGGGATCCGGCCCTTACATGGACCAGTAGAACCAAGAGACTCTTGGTAGATGACCTCATTTCAAACATAAAAGCCTTTTTTATCCTCTTAGAGACTGTCAAACCCTATTGGGCAAGTGATTGTACTGTTTAATAATAATGAAAAAAAAGAACTCATCTGATAAGACGGGAAGTCCTTGATATTTTACAGCTGCCATTCAGACTTGTCATTGCTAGCTTCTACTGTGAAATAAAAGCTATAAAAAAAGCATATCAAATAGTTGAAGTCTTGTGAAAAATAAAATAAATAAATAAATCTTGTGTGTTCCATATATTGAAAATGAATTTAATTTAAAGTAAAGTTTCACATTTAGCATGTAGAGGAGTAGTCAGTTGAACAAGTGCCATAGTTGTGACATCCAAAAATAATGCATTAATATAATACATAATATGACATCAATATTAATATTATATTATTTTAGATTTAGATTAAGGGACTTATTTCTTAGTCCCTTTTTTGTTGTTTTTGTCGTTCAATTGTTGTTTTGTTTAGTTTTGTTCATTTAATTTCATTTAGTTTTTTTTTTTTTTTTTTTCTGTTTTATTTTGCTTCATTTTTCAGTGTGATCACTGAAATAAAAGAAAGTAAAAGCACACAGGCTTCTGATTTTGAATGATCTGCCTTTGTTTATGAAAAAAAAGGAAAAATATTGCTCTGCAATTTTGGTCTAAGTAAAAAAACACCCAGAGAAATCAGACATGTGGTTGCTGCATCCGTTATTCATACGGGCTTGATGAGAGAATGAATTCTATTATAAATTCTATTATGACAGCAGGTGGTGGAGCAAAAATAATGTGGAAGAGACAAAAGAGATAAAGCAAAAACAAGATGCATATACAGTGGATATGCAGGAAGATTACAGCAACAATCCAGGTTGTACTATATTGATACTAGCAAATTAGTTATTTACCCTGCAAGGAGAAAGCAGGATGTCTGAAAAGGTCAAGATCTGTTTTTTTTTAATATATTTTAAATTATAAAACACACACACACACACACACACTGCCATTTGATTTCTTTGTGCTTTAAAACGTATAGGCCTTGAATTTGACAGATATGAATGAGAAATAATTGCATTTGGTTGGTATTAGCATACATATTCTCTCTCCATATCTCCCTTTCACACAGTTTTTCCTCTTTCACTGCATGACATAGAAGCCAAGTAACTCCTTTTCTTTCACCGGAGAGTCTGTCTAAGAGATGACACTTTAAAAGGAATGAAATCCAATGAGAAAAATGCTCAGCCAGCCAGAGCTGGTGGTGCTCCTAAAAGTTCAGATGATTCTTTCTACTGTACATTTGGGTCTCCAAGCCTTCCTTCCAGTACATGTGAGCTGGTCAGGACCCTGCATGGACTGCTCCACTGGTTTGTGCTTCATAGTTTTTACTTGTTACACACAGGACTCACTAACAGTTTCAATGTAAGAACCCACAACTGTCTCTTTGTAAGAAAAACTGGCAGGCGAATGGCAACCAACCTCTACAGTACCTGCAGTACAGTCATATATATGTTGCATGTTTGTTCTTGTGATACAAGTCTGCATTTTCAGCAGACATTATAATATTATAAATGTCTTTACTGTCCCTTTTTTATTTCATGTGTGAAAAAACAAACAAAAAAAAAAACATTTATTTCAAAAAATTACTGACCCTAAACTTTTGAATGGTATTTTGTATTTATACATATATTATGCAATGAACAATTTGTCCTTCTTCAGCATACCTTTGCATATCAATTTGAAAGTGATGTTATGTGTTTACATGCTGTCTTCATCTACTATTTCTGTTATATTTGTTATTCTGTTATATTTCTGTTATAACATTATATGTGTTTGTAAATGTATTTGTGTGTGCTCGTGTTAATTCTCTAAACATGTTTTTTTATCCTGTCTTCTGATTTACTTTTCCCCCAGCATAGTTCATCCTCCCATAAAATTATGCAGATTTGTGAATCTTCCCAAATGGTATAGTAGTTTTCCATGTGACTATTCAAAAACTATTTGTCCCTCTCTGTCATCCGCATTTGTTCTCCTCGTCCCTCCTCATACTGTCTCAGGAGGGGGTTGGGGTGGGTCGATGACTCTGTTGCTGTTGGGTCTTGTTGCCTGTTGAGATATCAATAGATTGTCGACTATGGGAAAGTGCTGTTGAACAGCGCTGGCAAACTGTCTCGGCTTTTAAAACAACGGTCCTTCTTGCTGACAGCCAATTTAAAAGTGTGTTTGTTCACACTACCTGCTGATATCAAATGGATATCGAACTGAGCACATTTGATGTGATACTCTTATTTATACTGTTCAGTTAATAGTACTGATAAAGCACATTAGTATCTTGGACCGAAATCAATTGGATTTATTTTCTTAAACCGTCATCAAAGCCACAGTGGACATTGTGTTTCACAAAGGAAATATCTTGATGGAGGGGATTTGTTTTCCAAGCAGGATGTTTCCTGAAAATCCATGAGTTAAAATGCCTAGCTTCATGAGCACATATACACAGTGTGTTTTGGTTTGCCCATGATTGTGTGTGTGTGTGAGAAAGAGTGATGTCAAGGCTAATGAGTGGGGGGTGTTACGAATATATATCAGCACTCATGCTTGAGAAATTAATTTAAACTAGCCTGTTAATCAATGTCATGAAGAAGAGAACAGGAAACAGATGTGGTGGAACCAATGATGGACAAACACATAGATATACACACCTGCACACAGTTAAATTAATAATTGATACCCCCCCCAAAAAAAAAATAAAAAAAAAATAAAAAAAAAATAAATAAATAAATAAAAATAAAAAATAAAAAAAAAAAAATCATAAATACCTATTTTATTTCCCTCTTTTTTTTTTTTTTTTTTTTTGTCTGTTTGTTTGTACACTCACAAGTAAACATCATGTATGATTAAAGTTTATGGCAGACACAGCATTTTTTTTTTTTTTAAATCACAAATATGCAACTGCAACAAAGCATTATTCAGAATTTCTGGAAACATTCTCAACTCTGTTTGCAGATATATCACACATGGCCAAGCAAGCCTAAGGCTACAATCACACCCCTTTGGATGTGGTGTTTGCAGTGTACATTCTTGGAATCTCCTGGAATAAATGAGTTAAAGGTTAAAATGGACAATTTCCTCTCACTAAGGGAGGATGTAATCAATGTAATATTTTCAATTTCTTACAAAAATATCCACAGAAATAGAGTTACATAGAGAAAACTACAGGCCAGTGTAAAGGAATTGTGCTGAGCTGAGTTGCTGTCCGAGGTGCTGAAACAGCACTTTGTGGATGATGGTCTTCTGGCTCCGTCCAAATGCTGATCAAACTAACATTACACTCCACCAAATGACTATTGGAGCTTTAGTCTGTGTACTTTAAACGTTTCAATAGCTGTATCTAGGGTATCTAGGGCTGTCAGATTTCAATACATGACTACTGTGGCCAAAATGTCACATATTGTCACCAAATTTACCTTTAACTTTGCTTATGTTGTCTATTTTTCTATTTATTTATTTTGTCTGTTTGTATTTTGTCTGTATTTTATTTTTTTATTCTTATTTTTGTACACCCTTTCTTTTTACAAAATCCCCAAAACTTTTCTTCAGTCATTTCCTTGATTTGAATTTGTGTGGCTTGTATAGCACTGCCACCTACAATGCTGGACTGTCAACCAGTTACTGACGATGGCTTATTTATGATATTGCATGTTTTTTTTTTTTTGTTTTTTTTTTTTTTTTTATTATTATTATTCTTAATACCACAATTATTGTCCATACTGATGTTGAACATACCTAGTTATAAAGTTTAGGGGCTGTTAGAAGTTGTTTGTAAAAGCAGACCAGCTATTTTTCTCTTTTTCCTTTTATTTAAAAGGTTACTCCACCCCAAAATGAAAATGTTGGAGATGACCAAGAGTGAAAATATACATACAGAAGAGTAATGGACTCAGAAGTGTTCCCTGGAGGCCTGAGACTGTTCCATAGACTGCCAAGTAAATAACATTGTCAAGGTCCAGAAAAGGTATGAAAAGTCATCATCAAAATGCTCCATCTGCCATCAAACATGCAAGCTGGGTTATATGAAGTGACGGGAACACCTTGCTGCTTATTCACTTCTGTGCCCTCCATGGCACAAGGATGCACTGTATTATTTCAATGTATTTATTCAATTTATTTATTTTCTTTTCTTACAAAAAATGTTCCCCTTCGGTTCATATAACCAAGATTGCACATCTGAAGGCAGATGGAGTATTCTGATGACAACTTTTATACCTTTTATGGACCATGACACTTTTATTTACTTGGCAGTCTATGGGACAGTCTCAACACTTCTGAGTCCATTACTCTTCTGTATGTATATTTTCCCTCTTGGTCATCTCCTTAGATCTCTTAACTATCACTTCTACGCAGATAACGCAGTACATTCACTCAAAATCGGGTGACTATGCAGCTGTTGCTTTCCTCGACCATTGCACCTCTGAGACAAAAAATCTTTGTCTTAACAGTGGTAAGATGGAGGTCATGCTTATTGGCTCAACCCACCACCTATGTAAAGCAGGACCTTTAACACTTACTGTAGATGGTTCCATCTTGGAATTTCACAACTTCTAATGGTTTACTCTCCTAGGCATTATCTCTGTTCCTCGGATTCTGGATTTTGACGTTTCCCTCAACTTGTCTACGCAATATGGGTGACCAGGCTTTTTCCTCCCTTGCTCCAAAACTCTGGAATGCTCTCCCCTATAATATTAGACATGCAGAGTCTTTGTTTAAATCCTCTCTGAAAACTCACTTTTTGCTTATCTGTAATTTGTAAGGATGTGGGGGAGAGGGGTATTGTTTTTGATGCGTTATTATTATTACCTCTGTATCCTCTTAACTGTAAATCCTTTTGAGAATTAACTTTTAAATGTGCTACATAAAATAAATGGATTATTATTATTATTATTATTATTATTATTATTATTATTATTTTGATGATTTGGTTTGTTCTGTGTATTTACACTTTTTCTTTCTGTTTATTATCTGTTGTAGCTACATTTTACACAGTTGTTCTGTTCATGTGGTGATCTAGAGTGTTCTGAAGATTTTGTTTTTAGTTGCTTGTTAATAATCATCACTACTGCAGTGATTATATCATTTTCTCACCTTTATTGCCACGGCCACATGACAGTGCCTAATACAGTTTAAAACAAGAAGTACAGTGAAATAATTTGTGTGTGATATTTTCTTTTCACGTTAATACAATACTAAGTCACTTTGTGAGTAATAAAGTCACATTTGCATGATCTAAAGACACATTACTACATAAAGGCACAACAGAGAGATATAAAATATAAAAATATATAAAAAAGTTGTTCTTCCTAATGTCGTAAAAATGACATTCTTAGTCACTCTATGAGTAATATACTTCCTGAGATATAAAGAGACATTTGGTCACCAAAGGGATATACAAAGTGATATTGTGACATGTAAAGTCACATTAGAAATATAAAGTCACAATTCCAAGATGTAAAGTAAGACTACAGCTTGTGTGAAGTCTGCTTTTTTATTCTCGGGATCAAGCAGATGACAGATAAAAAGTAGATAACAGATCAAAGCAAATGTTTTACTAAAGAATGCCCTACAACCATGATTTTTCGCTCATCATAGACACACCGTTTTGAAATCCTTAGATGTAAGTTGTGTTTTCAGTGCACTGAAAGACCTCTCAGAGATCCACTGAATTGCTTTTCCGTGGTTGCTGAATGTGCAAAAAAAAAAAAAAAAAAAAAATACCTACCAGTCTGTCATAATTTTATTTTTATTTTTTTATGTATTTATTTTTTTTGTCAGGAGTGAGGTGAAATTTAATTTAGTGAAAGTGGGAATGCATCTCTCTCACTTTTATTTCTGTGCTATTCGTTCTCCAGTCACAGTTGCAAAACCCATATAATACCTATTATTTATCAGCCAGCCCAAATTACCTAAAAAAAAAAACAAAGGATTGTGTGAAATCTTTAACAAGGTTGAAAGACAAAGACAGAGACCACCTCTGTTTTTCTGTTTTTGTTATTGCTGTGCTTTCGTAGACACAAGGTTCTCTTGTGAAGGCATTTCAGCAAGAGTCCTTTCACATTTGCACAATAAAATAATCTCTTACATTAGGTGCACAGAGGCAAATAAATCCATCTATGAGCTGTTGATAAACACAGTATTGAGAATACGGGAAAGGTGGAAATATGAGGTG
The DNA here is from genome assembly GCF_003368295.1 of Carassius auratus. NCBI lineage: Eukaryota > Metazoa > Chordata > Actinopteri > Cypriniformes > Cyprinidae > Carassius > Carassius auratus. The sequence goes on along the minus strand of NC_039268.1, from coordinate 10,311,024 downwards.
CCTCTTTTTGGGTAAATGCAGGCAAGAAGTTGAGAATGTGAGGAACACAGACAGAAAAAGCAACTCTGCTGTTACATGTGTGACTCACACTTAAGCTCCGCCATGTCACGGTCAACCTGAGCTTCTGCAGTAATCTAAACAAAGCCGCAAATCTTTTCATTCCTCTGTGTAGATTAACTCACAGTATTTTCAGGGTATGAACATGTGTCATTTTAAACACACACTTTTAATTCAGGTGCCATGTTTGTGTAATGTGTCCGTTCAGAAACATGTTTAAGTCTGTTTCAGATAAATAAAGGATAAATATGAAAGGAATGCTGTGAAAATGTACATGGGTCAATGGGTATGCGGGTTTGGATAAATTAATTTCATAAAGAAGAAAAAAATAATAATAATTAAAAATGAAATTCACACATGCACACTTATGAAAAGCACCTCTTCTATTACAAACATGTTTTTGATTTCTGAATATAAATACATTTAGATATTTTCATTGTGAACATAAAGTGTCAAGGTGGTACATAAAAAAAAACAATAAAAAAAAGTAAAAAAAAAATAATAATAATAATAATAATAATAATAATAATAATAATAATAACAATAATAATAATAATAATAATAATAATAATAATAATAATAATAATAATAATAATAATAATAATAATAAGTGATGCAACTTCCTGAAAAAATAAAAAAATAAAAATGTTGTAAAAAATAATTGTACCTTAAAATTACACTTAATCTTTTTATTGACTGATTGAAAATAATGATTGCTAATACTCACCTGCCACAACTGAGGCTACACTCATACCAACTTGATGCATGCAGTTTATCCTATAAAGCCCACTGTATCATATATGATGTGCAAATATCTAATACTTCTCATAATCAACATTATTTTTTTATTTTATTATTTTTTTTGGGGGGGATAGGGGGTCTGATTAATTAATTAATTTATTGATTGATTTAGAAAAAAAAAATATGCTAAAACATGAGTTTTTACTTGATATTATCTTTTTATATTTAACATTTTGCTAATAAATATCAGTGCCAATGCTAAATTGCTAATTTGTGCTCAGTTTCCACATTTTTATTGTATATTATATTATGAGCTTTATATATATATATATATATATATATATATATATGTGTGTGTGTGTGTGTGTGTGTGTGTGTGTGTGTGTGTGTGTGTGTGTGTGTGTGTGTGTGTGTGTGTGTGTACAAACATGAAAATGGAGCATATGCATAAAAACTTATGGAATGAAGAGGAAATTGAGAGCGGAAGATACATATGTCTGCAAAGCTCTAGCTAAAAACAGGCAGTCAAACCTTCTTCAGACACACACACACACGCACACACACACAAATAATAATAATAAACAAAAATGAAAAAATAAAACAACAACTTGGGTTTAGTGAAGGTACAAATATACTTTTTATTATATCACATAACATTCTGGAAAGCAGGAAAATAATTTGTATAGCACTTTGGAATAAATAAGTTTGAATTAAAAATGGGGTTAAAGATTTATAGCTTGTGCTAAAACTTGAAAAGTTTAAGTAGGTAACAGGAAGGATTTGGTAAATAAATGCATGCTGTGTTGCTGTAACCAATGTCTCCAAAGACCATCTCCTCATCGTATAGCGTATAGTTCTCCACTGTCTCTTAGGAAGCTGAGCGCCATTGATGTTGTTCCATTCTTGACCTCACAGCTTCCAGATCCGGCACAGGAGCACTTGCAGGGACCCAGACAAACGGAACTATCACAGGGATAAATTAGCAATGTCCCATGTGGCGCGGGACAAAAAGAGTGGCATTTTTACAGAGACCCTTTGTTCAGCAGAAAGTCAAGAGAAGCCATGTGGATCCACTCTCCTTCATTTCCCCCATCAGAATACAAGTGCATGCTGCGAACAAGGGATGCGGAGGAGGGGAGGGAGATTAGAGACTCTCCACGCTGATTCTCTCTTCTCCCAGCAGGAGCAGCTATCGAATCACAGGCCACGGACAGAATGGGTTTTAATGAGCCATCAGACATATTAAGACTGATAAAAAAAAAGAGCCATATCCTCTAATTTCCCTTCATTAATTAGACGGAAGCTAGACTCATCAAAGGCAGCTGGGGAGCCTCCTCATGGTGGGAATGGTGAAATGGGGCAAGAGAGGAGATTTGGTTCCAGGGTGCTTTAAAATTCCTCCTGGGACATCTTCTGGAGAAAGAGGGAGAGATAGGAGGAGGAAGAGAAAAATGGGACAAAGCTATGGATGGACAGACAGATTGCATGAGAAAGAAGGCCAGAATGCTTTGGGCTGGGTGTTATAACATTCAGTTATATTCCCAGGAATTTTCTTAAAAATAGTATTTCCTCTGAGGTTATGTAATACACAAAATAAAGAGGACAATAATCTATAATATATATATATATATATATATATATATATATATATATATATATATATATATATATATATATATATATATATATATATATATATATACATATATATATATATATATATATATATATATATATATATATATATATATATATATATATATATATACATACATACATACATACATACATACATATATATATATATATATACATACATATAATACTGTGTACAAAACCTAAGGGTTTAGGGATTTTTTTGTTTTTTTTTGTTTTTTTTTTACATTGCTATATGTTAGAATAGTAGTAAATGCACCTTTTCTTCTTTTCCTTCTTTTTTTAGTTTTGAAGCAGGTGACACACTTTCTAAAAGGCATGCCAGGTTTTTATGCTCTCACAAGACTGAAGAAATAGGGCATTGTTGTGTTGTGTTATCTACTGTGGCAAGTGTGTACTAATTGTGTGAGTGTTTCTTGATGTAGAAGCAGGACATCCGGAAACTGAGGCCCTTCTTTGAGTGTGAACAGTTTCTGGCAAAAGAAAACCCAGGATATGACACAAAAGTGTCCATGATAGAAGACAAAATCAAAAGGTCCTTTTAAACATTTAGCATGTGCCATACTCTTTGTATCCATGTTGGTTTAATGTAGTTTTGAAAAACGTCTTCAATAGTTTTAAAGAAAGTTTAAATTCAAAGACCTATTTGCCTTGTACATTGAATAAGCATTAGTGTATCTTATGTAAATTAAAAAAGTTTTTAATGTTTTCTAGATAAAAGTGGTTAATGGTTGTTTACTAGCGAGAAGTGGACCTTAAAATAAAGTGTGACCCAAAAAGTAGATTTTGTGAATTCAGTCATTTGACATTAAAAGTTCAAAATATGTGATATTGTAAGAGATATACTGTATTGAACTTTGATACATGGTATGTATGTATATTTTGATTGATTGGTTAAGGTATGTAAAATAAGCTAAGGCTTTGGCCTACATCTTCAATAATTTTATTATTTTAATATGGTTAATTATTATGTTTTTTATTAAAAGGAAAATTGTTACTATTTATGTATTTATTTATTTATTACTACCAAACAAACAAATAAACAAATAAATGAATAAACATGATAGTTGGGATGGAGGAATAGCAAACTGCAGACTAAACCCTAACTAACAATGCAGCTCTTATCTGGAGGAGGGATGTTGGGATGTAGATGATGAAGCACTTACGACTTCCAGAAGAAATGTTTTTGGCACATTTCTGACACAACTGCACTCATGAAAGTTGGCTAAACTGAAAAGACCACAAGTAGTCCGTTAAGGCTATGACTCAAGGCGATCGATGATTTGACAAGACAACATTCACTTGGAATGAGGCAAAAGAAAATCTGCTAAAGTGCAACTCTGCCTCAGGTCAGATGTCTTTACTGTTAGGAGACTGAGTAACAATAGGAACAATATCTTCCTCTTAAAAAAAAAAAAAAAAAAGTCATTTCTTTCTCAGTACAGAACCATTTTCCCTTCAAATCCCACTACAGCAGTGTGAATATATCTGTTCTCCTGAACTTTAGTGGAAATGGAACCGAACTGACACACACCAGCAGGCTTCTATTGCATCTGCATGAATTAGAGCTTTCATTTGTCAGGCAGGTAAAACACAAGCAGAAGAGAGTATGGAGACGCACTAGAGACAGGCCTTGTTGACTTGCTGAAATATGTTGCCAACCTTTCCTCATGAATTCTAAATCAGCATGAATTAATTCATGTCCAAAGCAAACTACAAACAGAAATTCCTCAGCAGGAGTAAGAGCTCTCTCAGCCACTGTACAGGAGGTATTTTTGCAAGTCAATTCACCTCTGCAGGCCATGTAGGAGCACAGCTTTCACATTATGAAGTAAATATTGTTGTACTGCTATATTTAGGCCAGTGGAAGGAGTATGGCTGGGAATGTACATATTTAGCATCAGAGGTAATCTAGGTTCAGCTTTCCTCTCTCTATTTCAATAGCAATCAGTTGGACATAAATGGCATATATTAAAATATATTGCAAACTATCTGTTGGTTTGATTGCAACATATGGCAAAGCTGGCTTTTGGGTGCACATAAGGTTTACCTGAACAATTCTGGGACAAAGAGTACTTATAGACTAAAGATAAAATCACACACGCACACACACACACATACACACAAACACACAGAGAGATATTTATATATATATATATATATATATATATATATATATATATATATATATATATATATATATATATAAGAAGAAGAAAGAAAGAAAGAAAGAAAGAAAGAAAGAAAGAAAGAAAGAAAGAAAGAAAGAAAGAAAGAAAAAGCATGTCACAACATGTTCAGCGATTGACTGTCATGTGGATTACTTGTGGATTATTGTGATTGTATTTATTTATTTATTTTAAAGCTGTTTGGACTCATTCTGATGGATGACTTTTTTATTTAATTTATCAAAGCAGAGGAAAGAATGTATTGTTTACTCCTAAACACTCCGTAGTCCATTATAATGATTCAGTGAGAGACAGTGACAATGATTCAGACCTCCACATTTAGACAGAAAATTAATCAATGACTGTCCTATTAGCCCTAAAGTATCTGCTTTTTCTTTCAAGCACAATTTTGTGAAATATTCACAAGTCCAGTGGTAAAATTTGTCACCAAGTTTCCTTGATATTTATTACATCACATTAAGTGGTACTGTATAATAAAGCTATCACATATAATTATGCTCATGTGTGCTCCTCCAGGTATTAAGTCTAACGTTCTCTGCATTAGTCCAAACCTATTACAGAAAACCTTCACAGCACTGAGTTATATGCAAATGGATACTGTTTTTATTCCCATTAAAGGTTTATATATTATTTTGATATGATGACTGGTTCTATTTGGGCAAAATAATCATGGAGTAAGTGACAAACAACATACAGTAAAGCCATTACAATTCAAAGAGATTTACAGAAACGCCAAAAGAACCACTTGTACAAGCTGTGGCAAAAAGAGGATAATGTAAAAGATAGCATTGGGGATTCTACTTTGAAAATGTATAAGCTAATGATAATTTAGTAGTAGTCAAGTAGACAAGTTTAATATCAGCCAAGCCACTGTCTTTGTAATGATCATCTGTAATGATTTTTATAACAGTCTATCTTGTTAAACCTATTTACAACACCTCTACCAACTATTGTTTAATTGAGCCAGAGAAAAAAAATAAATAAATAAAAAAATAAAATAAAATAATAATAATAATAATAATAATAATAACAATAATAAATGAATTAATGTATTTATACATGTTTATATTTGGTAAAACTTTAGTATAGGGGCCAATTCTCATTATTAACTATCGTCGCTTATGAGGATGCCTATTATTAACACATTGGCTGTTTTTGTAAAGCACATATGCCGCAGGACCATATTCTACATCTCCAATCCTTCCCAACACATACAGTAAACTTTAAAACTACCTTTCTAAATGCTGCAAATTAGGAGTTTACTGAGGCAAAAGTCATAGTTTTGTTGTTTGTTAATAGTGAGAATTGGACTTTTAAAATAAAGTATTTATGAAATGTAGGATAAAAACAAAGATGGATAGTTCTTTGCTATATGCCACCGTAGGCCTCGCCTACTGGCATTCAGTGATTTCATGGCTAAGCACTGCATCAAAAGAAAAAAATAGCAGATATTATAACCACTGACTTGGTGATGTCTATAGTTTACACATAATTCACATCCTTGAGTCTACCGACAACAGGAGAAATGGAAGAGTGAGAACATTTGCTTTGATGAGTCCAGTTTAAATAGCACAATTTATTTATTAACTCAGTTTAATTTAGTCACGCTAAAAAAATGTCTTGTTACTGGAAAAGCTATACTGTATACTGTAGTTGAATATAGTGTAGCAACATAAATTAAGCAAGGAAATTTTGTAATCAAAGCATACAGCTATTAAAGCAGAACAAGAGACGTGGTTATGGTTGTGAATCTTTTTAGTGTGAAGAACCCACTGATTAATTTCAGTCTGCAAGTCACAGGGAGATAAAGTGCTTTTTTAAGTTGTTTGTTCATAATGGACTTTGTAAAATTGTCCTTTTGGTGAAATACTTTTTTATCGCTTTTAGTAGGAAAATGCTGTAATGACACTTAGTGAGTGCCTGAACTATTCAGTACCACATTCTTTTTATTATTTCTTTTTGGTGAGAAATTTTTGTGTAATTGCTTGTGGCACTGAAATCCTGTCAAAATCTTGAAATTATGTTGCTTTGATAGAGCACAGTGAGAGAGCTTTAGATGGCTTTAGGCTAATTGAAATGACTAATTGTTGCAATGACCTGGCAGCCCTTTCATGTTTCATATGGGTGCATAGCCACAAGACTGTCAAATCAGACTAAGAGACGGCAGTTGGCTGAGAGAGTGAACAACAGACAAAGAGAGGGGCAGGAAGTTAGTGATTAGCAGGGAAAAGTGGTTGTGGGTAAGTCTTTTATGTTCCTGGGATGTAGAACTCAAAACTTTCGAAAAGTCAATGGACTATGTCAGGGACTATGTTGGGGATACTCTAGTAAAAACTTAATAAAAAAAAAAGCAATGGAATAGTTTACAAATCTCATAAACTTATATTTTATTCACAATAGAATACAGATAACATATCACATGTTGAAAGTGAGACATTTTGACATGTCATGCCAAATATTGGCTCATTTTGGATTTCATGAGAGCTACACATTCCAAAAAAGTTGGGACAGGTAGCAATAAGAGGCCGGAAAAGTTAAATGTGCCTATAAGGAACAGCTGGAGGACCGATTTGCAACTTATTAGGACAATTGGCAACATAATTGGGTATAAAAAGAGCCTCTCAGATTGGCAGAGTCTCTCAGAAGTCAAGATGGGCAGAGGATCACCAATTCTGCAGCGAAAAAAGGGGAGCAATATTTGAAAGGAGTTTCTCAGAGAAAAAATTGCAAAGAGTTTGTAGTTATCATCATCTACAGTGCATAATATCATCCAAAGATTCAGAGAATCTGGAACAATCTCTGTGCGTAAGCGTCAAGGCCAGAAAACTATACTGGATGCCCATGATCTTCTGGTCCCTTAGACGGCACTGCATCACATACAGGAATGCTACTGTAATGGAAATCACAACATGGGCTCAGGAATACTTCCAGAAAACATTGTCGGTGAACACAATCCACCGTGCCATTCGCCGTTGCCGACTAAAACTCTATAAGTCCAAAAAGAAGCCACATTTGAACATGATTCAGAAGTGCAGGCGTTTTCTCTGGGCCAAGGATCATTTAAAATGGACTGTGACAAAGTGGAAAATTGTTCTGTGGTCAGACGAATCAAAATTTGAAAACTTGGATGCCATGTCATCCGGACTGAAGAGGACAAGGACAACTCAAGTTGTTATCAGCGCTCAGTTCAGACGACTGCATCTCTGATGGGGTTGCATGAGTGCGTGTGGCATGGGCAGCTTACACATCTGGAAAGGCACCATCAATGCTGAAAGGTATATCCAAGTTCTAGAACAACATGTGCTCCTATCCAGATGTCGTCTCTTTCAAGGGAGACCTTGCATTTTCCAACATGACAATGCCAGACCACATACTGCATCAACTACAACATCATGGCAGCGTAGAAGAAGGATCCGGGTACTGAAATGACCAGCCTGCAGTCCAGATCTTTAACCCATAGAAAACATTTGGTGCATCATAAAGAGGAAGATGCAACAGAGAAGACCTTAGACAGTTGAGCAACTAGAAGCCTGTATTAGACAAGAATGGGACAACATTCCTATTCCTAAACTTGAGCAACTTGTCTCCTCAGTCCTCAGACATTTGCAGACTGTTCTAAAAGAAGAGGGGGTGCCACACAGTGGTAAACATGGCCTTGTCCCAACTTGTTGTGTTGATTTAATTTAAAATTAAAATTTAAAATTTTCCCTTAAAATAATAAATTTTCTCAGTTTAAACATTTGATATGTCATGTATGTTGTATTCTGAATAAAATATTGTAATTTGAAACTTCCACATCATTGCATTTTGTTTTTTATTCAAAATTTGTACAGTCTCCCAACTTTTTGTGGAATCGGGTTTGTACATTTTGTAAAAAAAAAAAAAAAAAAACCTCATGTGTGGACCAAACATCTGCACTGAGACCCAGCTGAAGAGGTGGTCTTGGTCTGCTTCCAAACAAGCTCAGGTAAGGTTGAATGGATGACCTTAAGAACACGTGTGGTTTTGTTTACAATATCTGGTTCACTTGCAAAAAAGGGCAGTGTATCTGGTCTGGACCAAAGCAAGTGAATTAGCTGACACTCCTGGTGTGAATACACCCTAAATCAGAAACGGTCTGTGTTACCAAACCATTGCGTGTTTTTTTTTTTTTTTTTTTTTTTTTTACAACTTGGCTGAGTGACTTATTAAATGACTCACTGACTTGCTTTATTCCTGAATGAATCAGAGTTTTGAACAAACCTTTTGAATAAATGATTCACCACTTGTTTCATTAGTGACTGAATCAATGAATCTTTGATCCTGGTTATAGTTAATTGAAAACCTTATTAAATTTGAATTCCTCCATTTGGTACAATGCAAGCATGTCTTTTGTGTGAGAAACCAGTTGTGCATCTGCTTAGAAGTGCTTCTGATAAATGATGTCCATAAAAGGATTCAGGTTTAACTTTACTGATCCTAGATCAGTATTTTTGTTTGACAACCAGATTTATCCTGAAGTGGTGTGCATTGATGCTATATGCACAGTTACAGTAATACAAAACTGATTTCCTCATCTTGACTGAATCTGCATATACTTCGTTTAAAAGCACTGCGATAGAGACATTAAATTAAATTATATTTAATGATTTTTTTTTTCCTTCACACAATGGCAATTAGTAGGTAAACAAGGAATTTACCATTCTAATCCAATAACCAACATAACCTTCTAACAAACTCATGAAATGACACAATGTAATAAATTATTGTCTCTCGTTTAGTGCTCTGTTTTGCATTGAAGGTAGGTAAAAATAAAATAATATAAAATAAAATAATAATGAAAAAGATCTGTATTTATTATCTCTATCCTTTTATCCCTTAAAGCTAGGGTAGGCATTAAATGTATTATCTATTCAAGAGCAAATATTTTTTGGATGAGGGCAAAATAGTATAAGTCATAACATTATATTTTTTATAACTTTAATTCTGTTTATGCAATATGGTTCCATAATGCTGTATACCAGCATGCTGCGTTTATCTGAGGCCCAATTCCTAATACTAATACGCTTCTGTGGAAGTCTCAAGACAGTTAAAATGTTAGACCTATGTTACAAATGTCCTATGTACCTGTCAGCCTATGTATCTGCATACCTTCGCTCAGCCAATTGTTTTATTTATTTAATATTATTATTATTATTATTTTTTTTTTTTTCATTTTTAAATTTTTAAGAAGTACGCTTTACCACACTTGTCAGACATAAATGTTGAATAAATGTTGACAGCTTATAAAGATCTTTCCAATGTAGTGAACACCATTCATCAGAGGATCCAAATAAAACATCTAGTTAATTGTTTAAAGATCTGAGCAAATCAAACTGATATTTAACAAATCCATTTAAATTCCTTTAAAGACTAAGAACAAATACTCACATCAAAAGTTATGTTATCACCAGCAGCCTATTTGCACAGTTATTTGCAGTCACAGAGTCCGGTGGGGTGTAATCACTACCCACTGTGTTATAGCAAATATCTCCCCACGTTTCTGTTCACACAGATTCTAGTCCATATGCGCAAATCAATGGCTTCCTGTCTGTCTGTAAAGAGCAATCCTTGTGCTATTCTGAAACATGGCATGAATACTTGCTGTCATACATGATTTGCTCTCAGGGAGTTACAGACGTGCATGTGACTAGTAAGTGCATTTATTATCTAGTGAGTCTGCTTGCAGCATCGCACCACATGTGGCCTGTTAGGTCAGGCAAGGCGACGTGCTCCACAGAGAGAGGATCAGATCCTGCAGGCTCGGGAAGCATCAAAGCCTCGGCTGGTCGACCCTAGAGTTTCCCTCTGAGCCCCTGAGCCAAAGATAAGACAGACTTCATAACAACAGCAAATCATGAGGCTTGGATAGAGCATAGAGGATGGTGAAAGTACTAAAAATATGCTGGTTTATGAAAACTCAAAGACTTAAGAGCATGAACTGGAGAAGGGTGAAAATGGTTTGATCTATGATGCACTGAGATTAATTTTCTGATTATGGATTATGAGAAGGGATGACATTCTCATTGATTATGGGGAAATTAAAGCTAAATTAAACTTTAGGGGGAAAAAAAGTCTATTCAATTATTCAATGCACAGATTTTTGCAAGAATCTGAATGCAGAGGTTTTCATCAGTCTGCTGGGAAATAAAGTGGTGATGATCATGCTGCTACATTATTTGCGGAATGTGAATAAAGAATGAGAATAAAAATATTTTCTGTCAATTAATTCAGTGTCGCCCATAAAACCAGTCACTGCAGCATCATTTTTAGCTTCCATTTTGTTGAACATACTTTTTTTTTCTCAGTTATTGTGCCAGCATCAATTCCAAAATTATTAGTTCTCTCTCTCTCTCTCTCTCTCAAAACCCATGTACACAGTTTTCAAAACGCTTATAAACCATAGAGAATACGTTTTTTTGAGAAAGTAAAAATGCACAAAGTTTCCTGGGAGGGTTCGTTTTAGGTGTAGGGTTGGTGTAGTGCCATATAATATACAATTTGCACAGTATAAAAACATTTACGCATATGGGATGTCCCCACTTTTCAAAAAATAAATAAACGTGTGTGTGTTTGTGTGTGTTCGGCTTATGTTATCCCTCCTCATCCTCAGCACCACCTGTAGAAATCTGCTAGGGGGATTCTACATTACTTGCAGCAGCCCTCCTTTGTTATTTTTGACTAAGCTGAACACATTATTGCATTTGCTAAGCAGCGGCAGCAGCATAGCATATCTCAACTATCAAAATCAAGCTTATGTGTATTGCATGCCCCATGCCAATAAATGCTGGTTGAAATTATCACTCAGAGAGTTTTCATAACTGAATAAAAGAAAAAAAAAAGAAAAAAGAAAAAGATACTAAAATAAACCCTTACGTTTTTGTGGTTTAAAATGAGAAAATTAACATATCATTTATTTATAAAAAAAACAAAAAAAACATTTTGCATTAAAAGAGTCTATTAAGAAACAAAGTGGAGTAGTAGTCAGAAGTCTGGCTCTGTAATAACTAGTTCACACTACAGGATTTTAACACTAGAACCGCCAAGGGGTCAATTTTACCCGAGGCTGTTTTTCAAATGTACATAGCAGATAAAAAACAAAAAACAGTCCCACTTTATATTGTGGCCTTAACTACTATGTACTTACATCAAAAAATAAATACAATGTACTTATTTTGTTCATATTGTATTGCAACTTTTTTTTGCTGCTATTGAGGTGGGAAACAGGTAAGGTTAGGGACAGATTTGGTGGTATGGGTAAGTTTAAGGGTGTGTTAAGATGTAAGGAATGGGTCAATGTGTAACTATACATGTAATTACAGAAATTAATTACAGATGTAATTATGGGCAGATATTTTTCAAATATAAGCACAATGTAAAAAACATGTATGTGCATTGTACCAAATTAATAATTAAAATGTAACTACATAGTATACCACTTAATATAAAGTGGGTCCCCCCCCCCCCCCCAAAAAAAAAAAAAAAAACAACAACATTCAAGTCTCCAAGTCATTGACTTTTACTAAAATGATGTAATTTACAATTCAGTGTTTTTAAACATTATTTAGATAAAACCAGATCAAAAACCAGGGCATGTACTGTATACCTATAAGCGCCAGTGGGTCAGATTCACCAGCTATTGAATTCACATATTTTTGCGCTGTTGTTACTTGCTGCTTATGTTTTAACAGTTTACATTTCTAGGTAACGCCTTTCACTCACTGATTTAGTGGTTATCAGTTTAATACATTAAGTAAAAATGACAAAAAAAAAAAAAAAAAGAAGCAATTTATGGAAGTTAGGTATTAGAAACACTAAATGCCATAAGTGATGGAGGGTCTGATGGTAAGTTGTGTCCTGGTTCAGCTTAGCATCTGACGGCTCATCTGACAGTGACAGCATATTTATATTGACATGTTTTAGCTTAACATTACTCTAATTAGTCAAACTTTGGTTTAATTATTTAATATTTGTCTTACCATACAGTTTATTGTTCGCTACTGTGATGATTTTCTAGTCTAGTTGTTTGCTGAATACATGAATAGAAATATGATCTATATGATCCTAATGAATAAAACTTTGTTTTTGATTACCCAAGTTTAATGGTGTTGCTCTCTTATTCAAACTATTTATGATAACTAAACAGAATAGTAAATATTTAGTCATCGCATCATCATGCAGTGTGGTGAATTAGTATTGCTCATTATTGTCTATAGGCTATATTAGTAATTTAAATAGCAAGGGCTATCTTAATATAGTGATCAATGACATTGTATAATAATGTACCACCCAAATATTTAGGCTACTACCTTCTATTTTTGCTGTCAGTGCAGACCTTTGGCTATAGACCATTATGGATCTGTGTAGCATGCATTAAAAAGTCTTGAACATAAAACAACAAGATACAAATATAGTTGATGACTAGAGTTCTAGTGTTAAGCCCGATTTGCATGTAACCAGCTCGCCAACAGGTCGAACTGTGTTTGGGTGCCTCACAGATGCCAAACGAATATCTAGCATGCTAATATCTGGACCGGTCAGCCAACTCGACATCACGTGATGTCAGGTGTCATGACGAACTTCTGCTAGTGAGAGATCACGGCACGGGTTGAGGTCAGCGGAAGAATACAGCAGCAATAACATGGCTTTAAGAAATGTTTGAAGACACGTAGTGTCGTGTAGTGTGAACACCACAACAACTTCAAGATAGAAAATCAAGTCATGTAGTCTGAACATCACAGTGATCTGGTGACGTTATAAGTTGTGTAGTGTGAACATGGATTTAGATCGTCTTGAACAGTTGAACTGATTACACCCTTGCAGTGGACATGCCAGGGCAGGGATTGACGGCCCCATCAGAAACTTGCCCAGTCCTTGCACAGCCACCCCAATGATTTCCTAATGATGTTCCTGTGTTTTGGTGTCACTTACATTAACATTGAAAAACATGTGATACCACCATCCCCCCTAACCATCCCCCTTGCCACAAGATGATAATTAAATTTAAATTTAAATTTAAGATGAAGCACGTTTCCATCATTTTCCGTGCAAAATGGTTCAAGCGCAACTTTTGAAGTTCTTTAAAAAGAAGACAACAGAAGTCTTATTGTCATCTTTATTTATCCATGACAGTCCTAAATCAGCCAAGTAAAAATAAATAAAATAAATAATAATAATAATAATAATAATAATAATAATAAAAAACCTTATTAATACTTTTTCATTAAATAAAACCCTTTTTAGACAAATTTCGTAAACATTGTGTGAAATTGCCTGTTCTTAAAATAATAAAGTAATAAAGCTGCTCTTAATTACTGTTGGATGACTGGAGTGTTAAAAAGAAGGTCATATGGTTTTTCGGAAAAAAAAAGAAAAATCTATATTTCATGTAGCGATCCTTAAATGAAAACAATCTGCAAAGATGTTAATCAAAAAAATGCATGGTAAATACAGATACTGTCTCTCAAAATAGAGAGTCGGTTTTGAACATAGACAGTAAAAGAAATGGACACAGCGACCCCATTGAATTCAACGGAGAAAAATGAAGTCAATTAGAAGCGAGCACTTCCTTGGGGGTCGGGTGTACTGCGCAGACTCAAACTGAGCTTGATGACGTAGATATCACGTGAGCAACCTGTAAGTCTTCTAATCGCTGTGCCAAGATAAATCTGAATCACCCACCGAATATTCCAGAGAAGGCGAGAGTGAACAGGAGAACATTTTGGCAAGTATTCTGATTAATTATCTCCCTTGACTTCATGCCTCCACGTCCCCCCAATAGCCTCATAGACAGTAAAAGATTGTCTGCGAGCTTCTCCTCCTGTCCATGCGGTAATTTCTCAACTGTGTGACAGAGAGTCGCTGGTTATGATGCAATAGTTAGCCTATTTTTTTTTTTTTTTTACAAAAACTGGCTTCTACGGGACCATAATGTAAGATACAAGGTAATGGAACCTTTTATACAGTTTTGTGTTTCTTTAGAAATAATTAATGGACAAATGGAGTCTTTAAATGCCACAGATGTAAAGTTATTCGCTGTCAAAGTGACGCCAAAATGAATGGGTGTCAATGGAATGCTAACAGCAGGTGGGGGTCCACTAGCCAATGGCGGCGCCCAGAGGTGCTTCAAAAAAAATATGAAAGCCTGTCCCCCTGGTTCTGAAGCGCCTTAACTAGTCGTCATATTTTCAAATCTGATCAAGGACTGATTCTATAATCATAGCTTATCTTCATTGATTTCTAATCTTCTTAATTTGGACTAACAAGTTCCCTGAACCATAACCTGTAAGTACGATTGACACATTATGTGTATGTTTTCAACTGAGTGCTGAAAATATTTTGTGCTGATTTGTGATGAATACCTAGTACAGCTTTAGGTTTCCAGGTAAAGCATATGACTGTCTTTCTGAAGTAGTTCTGATAATTTGCTGTGAACCCACTATTTCCTAACAATGTGTTTATCAATGTAGACTGGTGTGGTTCTAATTACTTTGTTTAATGATAAAGATGTAGTGTAGCACACACATTTTATAATAATTGTGAAATTGCTGTTTATTTGGCTGCACCAGTAGTTATAGGGTTAATGCGGGAGACACGAGCAGCAGTGTTATTTAGGCTGCTGCGTCTGTGATACAGCTGTTCTGCATTCTGATTAAAAGTTAAGACAGAGTGTATTTTGTCTGTCGCTCTTCAAACATTACAGTAGACATATTTTGGTTTACAAACTATCCTTTCATCAGTTAGTCAAGTTAGCACTCGTTATTGTTTTAAGAATTCACAATGGGCACAGTTTGCTTGCAGAAGTGTTTTTGCATTTTATGTCATTATTTTAAGAATGGACTGGAGCACTATATTACTGTTTTATATAAAGGTGCTTTGTCTAATTGGCAAAGGACTCCTCTCTGTGTCAATCACAAATAGGCTTGGCCAGCTGACCAATAAGAGCAGAGTATGCTTATGGAAGGGAGGGGGTTTGCCCCAGAACTTGTTTGGAAGGAATCGTTTCCTTATCATTGGCTAATTACTCTAATGTTAAATGTAGCCTATATTCTGAGAAAATTACGATGTTTTCTGACCTTAGATGCATTTAAACCTGTTGTATGGGACTCCAACACAATATTAGGACACTTTAAAATACCATATGACCTGCTCTTTAATAATTTTAATTATAGGTCTAAAATTCACTGTATGAAATTTATAGAGCTGTTAAAAAGAAAAATAAATAAATACATCCTTTTTTTTTTTACTTTTTCAGTGAGGAGTAAGCTAATAGCCTGAACTATAATTATCCTCGCAGCATGTCATGTGGTTATGAACTATGAAATTATTGCGGGTAATAATTTAATGTAATTTAATAATAAAATTAAGCAAATTATTATAATAATAATAGGCCTAATAAATTTTTTTTTTGATGCTTTTGACAATATTACTGGCCATCGTCTACACATGATATGACGCATCTCAGCATGGGGAGGTTATCGCGGAGCCCCACAGCAGTGCCGGCCCTGCGTGCCCATCCAGTAAGCCACTGTGTGGAAATAGTATGAATTGTCGCCACTTTATCTATTGTGAAAATAAAAATGTTTAGAATTTACAATGTTTTCCTGCCAGATGCCATTGAGAGTGACTGGCACTTGATGGTCAGAAAAAAAATAAAAATAAAAATAAAATAGATAGTATAGAAATAAATAAATGCATATATATATATATATATATATATATATATATATATATATATATATATATATATATATATATATATATATATATATATATATATATATATACATTTTTTTTTTTTTATGAAGAAAAAACAAATCCCTACTTTGTCTCTTTTATATGTGAGTTCATAAATTGTAATAATTTGCATAGTAAGTGTCATATTTGGCAGTTAGCATTAGAAGTTATATTACTAATAAGAGTGGCATATGAGAAGTTTAATACCACAGAAAAAAAATAATAAAAAGAAAATCTGTCTGTTTAGGTCGAGGTTTGTGGCTGATTCTATGATCTCCTGCTGTTTAATATCCCCAGTTACCCTATTTTCTTTCTTTATTTGCACAAAAAGTGTAAAAGCCAGATGATGGAGGATTCCTAACTGACACATCACTCTTCTACCCCTCGTAAACAGAAAAGAAAGATAAAACGTTGAGACAAAATATTGAGACAAACCCCATTATCACACTGCCCTTACAGAGCCTATGCACACCATGTTACATAAGAGCTCAGAATGTAGGAATGTGCTGCTATGTGCCAATGGCCAAACAGAAGCAATGTTGATCTGACCACCATGTCATGCACAGGAATAGCCAGAGGTTTGAGTCTATATTATAATTTAATGCCAGTTCAGCCTTACTAAAGAGAAGTGCTGAGATTTTTTGGAGCAGTGCTATAGAAGAAGCAGTTTGGGTTCATAAAAAAAAAAAAAGACTCTTTCAGTGAGCAATTTTTGTGTGTGTGTGTGTATGTGTGTGTGTGTGTGTGGGCATGTTTTTGTGACATATCAGGACACAACTCTGTATAATGACATGGGTCTGACACAGGTATTACAAGGAGAGGGTGACTTATGAGGACATAACCCATGTCCCCATTTTTCAAAACGCTTATAAATCATACAGAATGAGTTTTTTTGAGAAAGTAAAAATGCACAAAGTTTCCTGTGAGGGTTAGGTTTAGGGGTAGGGTTAGTGAATGGCGATAGAATATACAGTTTGTACAGTATAAAAACCATTACGCCTATGGGATGTCCCCACTTTTCACAAAAACAAACATGTGTGTGTTTGTGTGTGTGTGTGTGTGTGTGCGTGTGTGTGTGCGTGTGTGCGTGTGTGTGTGTGTGTGTGTGTGTGTGTGTGTGTGTGTGTGTGTGTGTGTGTGTGTGTGAAGAGCATTTTAATAATCTAAAGAACATTTCCAGTCTAAAGAACCTTTTGTGTAATGAAAAGGTCCTTGGATGTTAAGCATTCTTGAGTGAACACTTGATGCCCAATAATGAACTTTTGAATAATGAATCCAATCAATACAAACCAGACTAAACATTAGCAGACCAAAGCATTCTGTTATCTCCCTGAAGAACGAACGTTCACATTTCTGATCAAAATGACCAACTTTAAGACACTTAAATTTGAGATGTCTCTTTGCATCTCTTTGCAATTTCTCAGCTTAAACTCATTCTGCCTACTGTGCAACTCACATT
This sequence comes from Carassius auratus, assembly GCF_003368295.1. Lineage (NCBI taxonomy): Eukaryota > Metazoa > Chordata > Actinopteri > Cypriniformes > Cyprinidae > Carassius > Carassius auratus. The sequence goes on along the minus strand of NC_039268.1, from coordinate 10,293,168 downwards.
TCTGGTTGTAGAAAAGATTGAAGGCCAAAAATAACTTCAGGACATGTTCTTGCAGCGGCTGGCACATTTGAACAGCCTCAGCAAAAAGATTGCATGTGATTCTGTGTCTTCATGATTGCTAGTCCACTCAACAACCATATACACTGAAAATTCCTCTGTCAACTGTCACTAATCAAATAATGAACTCCTAAGCTATCCTGTGACATTACAAATGCTAAAGAGCGTCAGCATCACTAGCGCCTGTCATCCATTCTCAGAAATCATTCCTTACACTTCTATCTGTTCTACTTCTCAAGCTCTTCGTGCCATAGATATGGATGTTTTGTAACGGCTTTAGTCGTGGTATGATTTGCAAATGAATGCAGTGCAGTCTGAATACAGTATACTTCTCTAAAGGTCAGCAGGATTGTGAGAGAATGGGAGCGGCGTCTCTCTGAGCGTCCTATCATGCTGTCTGTTCCTTTGGGTAGAGCTTGTCCTTTCAAGCTGATTTAGGAATTGCTTCCCCTGAGTAAATCTTACCTTCATGGTGAGAGAAGAACAAGTACTACAGATTTTGGATCAGTGTGAATAGGAAACTTCAACTGACTCTTTTCATTTACAGTCAGAGCACCAACTTGATTCTGTATGACTCTGAAAATAAATAGCCATCACTATGGGATGACGGTTGGGATCAAGAACACTAAAGTCTATACAAGACACGGAATATGAATATTTTCTGTCTGCTTGCATGCACAAGTATACGTATAAAAATAATTTTGAATGAGATGTGCATGCTGTTATATACATGTTATATAAGTGTCTGGCTGGTCTTTTCGCAATGCTGTGTAAGTGTTCATGTAAAAATGGAGCTAGAGCTGTTGAATGTACACATTAAAATGCAGCAATTTGTGGCCCACAAACTCATCCCCATGTGCAGAGATTTGTTAAGATAGGCTATGTTTCCTCTGGGAATTCTCAGAGTGTAAAACAGAAAACCCATTGGTGTTCATTAAGCCTGACAGAGAATAGCTCTGCTTGACACTCCCTGCTGGATTATTAAATTGTAAGAGTAACACTGGAATAAGGAAGAACAGGGTGGCTCCAGTTAAATCTTAGCTTTTTTATTCTGGATTCTTTTTTTATTTGTATTTTTTTATTAATAATTGTTTCGGCACCATTTGCTAAGGATCAGTCTCTTTGCTTGAATATGGCATAATAAGCACTGCTTATAGTTCAGTGTGCCGCGCTTTACAGCAGGCCTGCTTGTACACCAGTAGCCCAACACGCTTATAGCATTAGCATGGTATAATGTGCATTATCCAGCAGAGGGGATCTGAATCCAGATTAATTGGGTCAAGAAGAACTGTAGTGTTAAGTAGACCATAAAAAATGTGAAAAAAGTAATGAAATATCACAAATTATTATTATTATTATTATTTATTTATTTTTTTGCAGCCATTATGTTATTTGCTGATCAAGAAAGATTTCTTATTATTATCAATGTTGAAAACAGATGTGCTGCCTTATATTTTTGTTACTATGATAACTACTATTAAATTGTCCGTGTCACATGAGCCTTCAGAAATTATATACATATAGTCGTTAAGTAGTTCACACAGAAAGATTGAAGAGTGCTGATGACCTGCTGATTTTTGCCCAAACCAGCTCAACCTGTTGGCAAGCTTGTTACATGCAAATTTAGCTTAAATCGTGGTTAACACTATAACCGCCAGAGGTTGCTGTATATACCTACCCTATAGTATTATATAGTATTATATAATACATTAAACTCATCAAAAGTGAAGGTAAAGACAACATATTATTAAATATTAGAAAATATTTATATTTCAAATACAATTTTTTTGAATTGCATGTGAAAAAATTTATAAAATAAAATCACAGTTTCCACCAAAAATGTTTTCAACACTGAAAATGCATAAAGTCACCCTGACTGTCCTGATATCATAAATGTAGATGGATGGATACCTACATACAGTACATACATAAACCTACATACTTCAAATGGACAAACTTTATTAGTTTGAAAGATTATTTAATTTAGTACTCTACCTAGGATAATTAGGATATTTGATAAACTCAATAACCAACTGGAGCGCCCATGAGCTCCACCAGTTGGCACTCCATCCCTGACTTTTACCATTCATCCAAGACTCCATTTCTCATAATCCTTTGCCCAGACTCACTTTCACATCGCTGTTGATTGTTAGTAAGTAACAGTTCCTGGTTTTCTGTGTTTACGTGTTTCCTTGCTTTTTTGTTTTTATCTTGGACTGTTCCTTGTTTTATGATTGTTTGCTGCCTGCCCTGACCTTTGCCTGCTCTGTGGATTACCTTGGATTACTCTGTTTGCTGATACTGACCCGGCCTGTCTGACTACCTTCTATTTAATAAAGCTGAATTTGGATCCTCATCTCCGTGTGAGAGGCAGAGCCTGTTCAAGTCAAGTCTGCCAAGTCAAAGCCTGCTCATGTCAAGCCTGCCAAGCCAGAGCCTGTTTATGTCAGGGCCACCACGTCAGAGAAATCCAGCCTTCTGTTCCTGTGTTCAACCCAGAGTGGCCTCCTGTTCCCGAGTGTAGCACAGAGAGAGCTCCTGATCCCCAGTTTGGCCTAAAGAGGGTATCTGTTCTAGACCAGAGTCCAGTGCAGGCTCCAGAACCCGAGCTCAGTCTAGTGCCCGCTCTCGCCCATGAATAGTCCATGGATTTGCTCCTGTGTATGTGCCTAATCCAGAGTCCACTCTTCCAGAGTGACCTCCATTGTCCGCTCCTCCAGAGTGCCCCACAGTGTCCACTCCAGTCCCGGAGCTCTTTTCTGTGAACTCTCTGCCTGTCCTGTCATGGATAAAAAGGGTGTCTGTGAAATCCCTTCCTGTCCTGTCATGGCTATAGAGGCCGTCCCTAAACTCTCAGTCTGTCCTGATATGGCTAAGGAGGAAACCTGTGAACTCCCTTTCTGTCCTGTCACGGCTATAGAGGCCGTCTCTAAACTCTCAGTCTGTCCTGGTATGGCCAAGGAGGCCATTTATGAACCATCAGTCTATCCTGTTATGGCTAAGAAGGCATTTCTGTACAGTTTCCTGGTCTTCCATATTTCCTTGCCGTGCCTTGCCTTTGTGTTTTTTTTATTTTTATTTTGGTCTATTTCTTGTTTCATGATTGTTTGTTGCCGACATTTGAATCCTCACCTCTGTTGGTTTATGTGCGATCACAGAGCTTTGATAAACAACATCCACTGGGGCTGGTAGTCCAAAATGATACAAATTTAGAGAAATTCGATTTGTAGATGTCCTTATATGAATATAGAGAACAGCGCATGTCATCTAATATTTCTCCAGCAGAAACTGAATGTACTGTAACACAAGCAAAAAGTGCTGAAGCAATATGCTGCACTAGTGTCGCAATAACTAATTTCTTCACTGTCATGCCTTGTTAGCAGCCTCTGCTTTCCCAGCAATGTGCATAATTTATCAATACCCAGTCCAAAGAGTTATGGACAGCAATTACACCAAGGTATGTGTATGGTCTTGAACTTAATTACATCTGCAAAGCACCTAGATCCCTGTGAGTCTATCATCGTTGGAGCTGAATGATGTAGTGCGAGTTGCTGTACCAGTGACATCCACTCTTGGCGAGCCTTGAAAATGTCATTCGCATCTTCAGATATGACTCTGATGCGTCACCATGCCAAAGCCTTTGTTCCAGAATGCTAAATTTCATCAGCACCTTGCAAAGCCAAGGACTTGTCACTTTGGCATAACAAAAAGGGTCAGGGGATTGAAAATGACATGGTGTTTTACGAACGTAATAAATGTTTTTACATTTCTTTCATTCATACACATAGAAGTTTACTGCACAACAGTTTGGGAACATTACTGTCCATTTTACAATTACTTTTAGGCTGAAATACACTGAAAATTTAATAAATCAAATGAATTTAATTGAATATTAAGCTCCAATTTAGTTTTCAGATCATTCAGAATTGCTTTTTGAAATTGTAAAAATTATTTTTGAGCAATTGTGATTTGCTCAAATTTTCACTGAACGCAAAAATGTATACTATGCTGTGTCAGCTGCAGGAAATGAATTGTTGAATAAAGTCAATTTTTTTTTTTCTTTGCATACAAAAAGTATTCTTGTAGCTTTGTAAATTAACGGTTGAACCCCTGATGTCACACGGAGTATTTTACCAATCTCCTTGCAACGTTCCTGAACCTTGATTTAAGTAATTACATTACTGTACATGGGAGGGTCAGAGAGTTCTCAGATTCTATCAAAAATATCTTATTTTGAGGATCAGTAATTAATTACACAATTAAGTTTTTTGGGTCAACTATCCCTTTAAATTAAATTAAATCTTACTGAATTAAACTAAGTAATGTTAAATGTTGTTTTCTGAAAATAATGCAAAATTAAGTGCTTTATGCCTAAAACGAGAGAGAGAGAGAGAGAAACTTGTTTTTCAATTAGATTGCACACCCCCCTAAAATGGCTCATTCTAACATGCCCCCACATATCTACGTCATTATGTGGGAAGATTTGCATAATGCCACCCAGATTTTCATGCAAAGAAAGAAGGTATACCTTTTATTCTCGTTGTATTATTGTTGTTGCCGCCACCTCCTTGTCGTATAGACACTGTGTATTTCACTGTGAAATCGAAACTACTTTGTTTGGACTTCAAAAAGAGGATGATATCTGCTTCATAATGCCTGGAGATGATCCATGCTGGTCACTGGGGAAATACATTAATTTTGCACTGTGGATCACCGGATCGGCTTTCAACGTTGATAAAGCAGATTCCAGCTCGAGGGCGTCACATGTGGTTGCCGCAATCCCAATGGATGCTCCTTCATAGAATGTGCCGACTACATCGTTCTCAACCCAGCCCACCTCTGCTCACTCAAGCCGGCCTCCACTCACTCTAGTCTGCAGCTCACTCTAGACCTCCGGCCTCCGCTCACTCAGTGTCACGGTGTTGATGCTGTTTCGTTGAGAAATTGACACTGCTTTGTTTGGCCTTCCAAAAGAAGGACATGACTAGAAATCATGTTTATATCACATTTATAAAGGGTGCTTATCATTACATTTGTACTGAAAAACAAGACAAAAAATACTACTGTAAAGTACCTTTTTTGCTGTTCCATGAATTAAAAATCCCAACTCAACATTCTGTAGATTAAGGCCAATTCACTGTACAATTCAGCTTCACAATTTCTTAAGACAACGTCTTAAATTCAGCATGCATCCAAGTTCTGGGTCTCAAACAACAATCAGTTAAACTCTAAAACAGATGCTGCTACTGTCGTGGCTCATACTATGCTCAAGGTTGCAGCTGGCCAACATGAAGCTTCTTCTTTGCGAATCACTCTGGTAAACAGACTAAGTCTTTGTTTGAAGATGTTGTTTACACAGGCTGATAAGTCAGATTTATGATGACAGAAGGTAAAGATGGTGGACCAAAACCGCGTGTAATGTCAAGGGGCACAAAAGACAGTTTCAGTTCATAAAGCAGATTGTTTTTGTAATTACATTGAAGTGTTAATGCTACACCAAACAAATATGGTTGTTAGTTTATGTAAATTGAGGAGTGCTGGTTGAAGGCTGCATGCAAGCTGCAAAAATTAATTTTCAAACTACAGGGTGGCACACGATCAACAGCAATCAAAACCCAATTAGATTTCACTGCAGTACATACAGTTTAGTTAACCATGGCAGTATTGGAAAATTACAGATTTTTATGAGATGTATAGAGAATAAAGAATAGTTTGTGTCCACAACAGTAGAACCATGGTGTTAATAACACAAGGTAATGGGTTTAATCTGGAAGTCACCACCATATTGGTATTTATCCATTGGACAACAATTATTTTGTAAACTGAAATAATCCCAAATATATATTTTTTTCTTCTAACTAGTGGAAAGTTGTGTGACTGCTGTAGTTGGCTCTCCCTCAGCAACCTGCATATTACATGTTTTAGGAATAGAGTCAATTTTGTTGACCACTCACATTTGTTTAAAATATCTAAGGAACTTTTATTTCTAACAGCTAGATGTTGGACAAACTATTTTCTTAGAAAAAATGAAATAAAATAACATGAAAAGTCCCCTTAACTTACCTTACCTGACAACCCTTACCTGAAATCATACAACTTTTTTTTTATTTATTTTTTTGGAGCGTTACTTTTGCACAATGCACATTTCTTAATATTAAGCCTAAAATGTGTTTTAATGTCACTACAGATGAAGATTCTATGTTCTTAGAATTTAGCAGAATTTAAGTAGGCCTAAACCAGTTTAGTATACCAAAAGTACAATTGCAGGGAATTTTTTGTTAAGTACATAAATATGTAATTGTATTTGTAATATACTTGGTGTGATGTATTTATTTATTTATTTTTACAATGGGTCTCATATAAAATCAATTAAATATAAAAGCATACCATATTACCTTTTATTTGACCCCTAATGTCAAAAAGGTTTAGCAACACTTTTCTCTGAAAATTGCTGGAGGAAGAAGATTTTTTCATTTTGTATCAGCCTATTGATGTACACTGACCATGAAAACTGTCTGCTAACAAGGTTCCCAGTTAAAATAAATAAATAAATAAATAAATAAATAAATAAATAAATAAATAAATAAATAAATAAATAAATAAAATCAAGTGCTTGGTCAACAGTAAATGTCTAAAAAGCATAACATGTCTCCGCCAAGCATATTTAGAATCACAATGAACACAAAAACACAAACACTTTGTATTTGTGTGGGTTACAGCTTATCTACATTGTTGGGACCAAAAATCTACACAAGGCTATTAAACCTACATTGTGGAAATCAGCTGATAGAAAGTTCATGTAAAGGAACTAATATAACAGAAAGACACAGCTGTTTATATATGTGCAGACATATATTCTGTTAATACTGACAGTCACACGTGACACAGGAAGAAAACAAGGTGAGAAAGTGATAGTACACAACAAAAGCAGTATTAAACTAAGATGGAACTTCTATTGACATGACAATTGCAGTCATTTCAAATTAACCATTCAAAAATTATCCTATGGATATTTTCATTTAAACGCTTTAAAAACTTGCTATGACAACAAGATTAGTTTAGCCCCTCTAAAATTCATGCAACAATGAGCAATACATTTATTTAATTTGTGGTATAGAATATGTAAATATTACTAATGTAGTTTATAGATTTATTAATTTTAGATCTTCAGTCAAATTATAATATCTTTCATTTGTAAGTATGCTTATGCTGTTCTGAATAATATAGTATTTGGTTTTGAGAACAGTTCATATTCTTACACTTCAGAAATCTTCTCTACTAGAGAGACATGAAACCAGAAGAGGTGACTGTGCTCCACTTACAGCTGTGAGCCTGAGCAACACTGTGGAAAGGACAGACCACTCCAGAAACGGGACCCATTTACAGAATAAAGGCCATCATTTAAACAATGATTTTTTTTTCGGGCAAAGTCTAGTCTACTTTCAGCCCCCAATTTAAAAATATGAGGACACTTTACTTTGACTAAGAGGTAACATGCAATTTTAAAGTTGAAAAGTGGTACAATAGATACTTTGCACAGGGGAATCATTTTTGTGGACATCTCAGAGCACTTAAAGTTACATTAAGACCATGTCACTGAGGCAACAAATAGCATTGCTGTCTTCTTCTATCCTTCAGAAGACGAGGAGTGGGGGAGCTGGTATTTGACCTGAAATAGATTTTAATTTGTGATTTATGCAACTACTGCAAGTCTCACAGTATGGACTGTCAGGAAATAAATGATATTAGCCTAGGGGTGTTCGATAACTAATTTAACCCTGGGCACTAATGCTGAGTCTGACAGATCAATCAAGAAGGTGTTAGATTCTCTGATGCTTATGATTCTCTCTAGCACTGTCAACCTGCTGTATTAAATGGAACATACAACATGAGCAGACTCAATCAAACATCAAAAGTCATAGAATGGAATTTAAGTTGAATATCATGAATTTCCTGCTTAAAAAAAAGGACTGGTCTTAGTTGATATATCTATGGGTTGTCTAATTCTGTACCTTGAGGGCCACTCCCTTGTTCAAGTGGACTTTGCACTTGAGCACTCGTGTGCACTTGACCCCACCTCGGTCTCGGTCGCCTGAGCCTTCAGCTCCACCTTGGCCCTCAGGATCCTCCTTGTCACCCTGGCGCTCTGTCTGCTCAGCTCCATCCTGGGCTCCTCATCCATTGGCACAGTCTCCGTCAGTCGGCCCCCTGGTGTTGTCGGCCCCTACTCCACCATGGCTCCTCCCACCGTAGTCTCCACCGTGGGCCGCTATAATGGCTGGCCTCTGAAATTCCATCTGGCTCTTCCTGCTTCCAGCTCCTCTCCACCCTGGCTCCCTCTTCATTGCCTGCCCCATGCCCGCCTCCTGAACCCTGATCTAATATAGATTTATTTACCTGTCTCCTGAATATTCTAATTCAAACACCTTTTTGTAGATCTCCTTCATCCTTGTACGTTTGTACCTCCCCAACCCATAACAGCTATGACTTTTGGGCCCCCTGAACAGCATATTGACTTTTGCACCCTCAGTCTTACTCTGGGGTGGGGGTCCCCCTTGATAAAAATTGCATCTGGGTCCCCTCTCCCTCATCGGGTCATTAGATTTGTGCAAGGCTGTTTTGTGCAGGTTGAAGCAAAACACTGCAAATCATTGGTCAGCAAACTAGAACAGTCTGTGAGATCAGCTAAACCAGCAAACAAAATGTTTATTTTTTCTTCTTGAGCAAAACTTTTTCCAAATTCTTGTTACACAAAACCCCATATGTAAGATAGTGACTCAAGTCAGTATTGTGTAAGATACAACTCGGGCAATGTAATTTAGAATAAAATATATTTTTAGAATGAAATTGTGGAAGTCATGAATTGACTCATGCTAGCACGGTCTAACGCTGCTTGCTTCCTGGAAATTATGTAATCTGATTAGTCTTGTCAGTGACATAAAAGGCTGTAGTCAGAAATATAAGTGTCAGTCAAGCATGAGTTCATGATTTTAAGAGAAAAAAAAGTAACCAATTTTGGTGGCTAATCCTGCACTACATCTACTTTAGCAGTCTTAAAAATTGTGATTCCTTCATTGCTTATGAAGACTGATTGCTAGGACAATATATATATATATATATATATATATATATATATATATATATATATATATATATATATATATATATATATATATATATATATATATATATATATATATATATATATATATATTCATAAATGCACATTAATATTCTTTGTTGGATTCTTTAATTCTGTTTGACAGTTCAGTGAGAAGATCAGGTTTCTTTTCTACAGTGTAGCAGACTGAGGATGTGTAATACATTTTGCTGTAACATAATACTGTTGGAAAAAATTGCTGGATGTGCACTTTGGGAATCTTGGCTGTAGTAGGTCATCCAGGGACTTTTTTATGAATTCTATGAATTCATAATTATGGATTATAAAGTATATATACTTACATACAAGGTAGGGCTGGGCGATATGGCCTAAAAAAAGAAAGAAAAAAAAAGAAAGAAAAATCCCAGATTTTTTTCCACAAAAAAAAAATCACATTTTTCACAAAAAAATCTGATTTAAGATTTAAATAGACTCCCCACCCCCTACTTAAAATCAATATTCAGATGACAAAGAAATGGTTCAAAACAAGTTTTTACTTTATTTTGTTTTGATTTTACCTTCTGGGATTTGATCTGGATTTCCCCCTTGGGGTTAAAGTGCAATTAGAAACAACAAGCCAAAAAGACAAGATGGCAGGCTCTGCCAATGTAAACAGTGAAAATGTTACATAACATAACATAAAATCTAACATATCATTCTTATCATACTGCATACAATTTGTAAATGTTTGTAAGACTGTCAGAGGTCGTGGGAGCTGCACTGATAGGGCAAAGTCAATCAGAGAGACACTTTTACCGCAAAGTATCAAAAGATTCATCTAGTCACAAATAGCATGTCTTTTTTATCAATCTGCCATCCCTAATATGCAATGCAATGCAATACAATAGGGGCTATCACTACTATGTTCTGAAATTTGGGGAAGTCGGTGCCTAGGGGTTAGAGAGTTTGACTCTTAACCCTAAGGTTGTGGGTTTGAGTCTCGGGCCGGCAATACCATGACTGAGGTGCCCTTGAGCAAGGCACTGAACCCCTAACTGCTCCCTGGGCGCTGCAGCATAAATGTCAGCCCACTGCTCCAGGTGTGTGTTCATGGTTTGTGTGTGTTCACTGCTGTGTGTTAAACGCAGAGCACGAATTCTGAGCATGGGTCACCATACTTGGCTGTATGTCACGTCACGTCTTGATCATTTCGTTGGGCATCTCTCTCACTCGGCAGCATGTCTCTATGGCAAATGCAAGGGGTGGGGGTAGAGCCCATTCAAAACTATGGGAGCCCTGAGTAGAGCGTTGGCAGATGTTAAAAAGCAGAGGTGGGTAGTAACGAGTTACATTTACTTCGTTACATTTACTTGAGTAATTTTTCATGGTAACTAATACTTTTCGGAGTATATTTAAAGATGGGTACTTTATACTCTTACTTGAGTAAATTTTTGGGGAAAAATCTGTACTTTTACTTCGTTACTGTGGGCGACGCCCCTCTCGTTACTTTATCTTCATGCAATAAATGTTATAAATGCTTCAGTTTATTCCAAACGCGCCGTCTACTTTTCTCTGGGCAATGAGCGATGCCCATTCGCGAATGATTCATTCTTTTGAGTCAATTCTGTTCAAAGGCTTGATGAAACCAGTTGGCAAGCGAGTGAATTGGTTCGTGAATCAGTTTGAATGAGTCGTTCAGTTCCCTGAAGCAACGCGCTGAGCATCTGAAGCGGTTCACTCAGAGTTGTAACGTTTAAGATCATCAGCAGCGTTGAAAACGGGGCTATGGAACTTCACTGAATTGAAAGCAAGTCTGCAAAAGCCATTATTTGCTTGCGATGGAGATCCTTATTAGATGAACGCGTGTGCTGTCTACTGTTTAACAGGTAATAACTTGAGCTACATTCGATTACAGTACATGATACCACTGTTACATTAGTTAGTTGTACGTGTGTGGCTTATAACAGAGGGGATTCAAGTTGAATGCATCTTCCAAAAGACAAAAAATAGCCGATTAAGATTTTATTAATTTTAATACAATCACACCGGTACGAGTATGTTCAGCGAGTCATATCATCAGCCGCTAAATTCAGATCTGTGATCGCTTGCTGGCACTGAGCCAGAGACAGACGCGTTTTACAGCGCTGCACATTAACCAATCACACACGGTTCTGTTGAGCTTTTGAATGCAATGGCCAATCAGAGGTGTTCCGATGAGTCATCGCTGAAATGTCGGTGCTTCCTTCACTCGCTCACTGACTGAATACCTCTTCCTGGCTAATTCTCTCGTCAGAAACAACAAAGTGCAGATGTGTGTACGAATCTATAATTAAGATATTGATTTCACAGTGTTAACAGTTTCAGTGATTTTAATGGGAGTTTCTGAGAGTGATTGAACTCTAGACTGTCAGTGAAAATGATCTTTAATAATGTAAATGTTATTTGCTCTCTTTCTGAACAATGAAAGATTAGTAGCAATATTTATATCACATTAACTTTCAATGTTAAATTCACATTTAATATAAAGTCAGTTGTATTAAAAATATGTTATGGCATGACATCTCTGTTACTTAAGTAAACAGACAGGGTTTTATAATAAATTACATAAATTGGAGTAAAGGCTTATGAAATATATACATTTATACACACACACACACACACACATACATTACATACATTTTATCTATATATCTAAATAAAAATAGGCTCCGTATATATGACCCAAAGTAACTAGTAATTAACTACTTGAGTAGATTTTTTATCCGATACTCTTTTACTCTTACTCAAGTAACTATTCAAGACTAGTACTTTTACTTTTACTTGAGTAAATATTTCTAGAATTACTTTTACTTTTACTTGAGTAAAGTTTTTGGGTACTCTACCCACCTCTGTTAAAAAGAAATATGATTTACATTCAAACAAATCGATGTAACTACACATTCAAGTTAATTGATAAAATCAATTCATCACCCTGCCTAATACAATGATATTAATGCTATTTTGAAATACTGTTTTACACAGTAGGCATATTTTGATTGAGGACAATTAAGTTGTCCTCGCAGACTGTATGCACATGCAGCACACCCAGGGTGGTTTGATTCACAAACAAATGACTTATGAATTGATTATTTTTCATAACTTAATATTAAAGTCTGTAGCCTGATTTATGAAAAAAAGAGGAAAAAAAAATTGTATCTCTTATATATAATCTTATAATGACTATCACTATCATAGTCATTTGTTGGCGACTTTTTGTTGTTGATTAATTAATTAATTTACGTATTTATTGTTTGTTTATTTTTTAAACTTGATGCATTGAAGTTGTTCTCATTCTCAAAAATTGTTTATGTTCTCCAAAGTCTGTTGATAACTTTAATAATATTAAAGTAAAACTAAGACATACATTCATTTATACAGTTAGTTAATCGGACCAAATGTCTTGGTGCCCTGACCCAACATAACAGTTTGTGTTGAATTTAGGCTTAAACACTGTCCCATTTTATCCAATCTTTGTCTGTGTTCAGAATGCAATCTGATTTTTGCTCATATGTGACTCAGAGCTGTTTTCTTCTTCTTCTGCCTCTTTTCATAAAGGTGAACAGCACATTGTGACCTCAGTCTGAACAGTCATATCAGAGTTTGTACAGCCAACATGTACTGTTGGTTACCATGCCAAAGATTTTTACAACCATAACACATTATTATTATTATTATTATTATTATTATTATTATTATTATTATTATTATTATTATTTGTCCTGTGTATTTCACATTCAGTACACATATGGTCTCGCAAGTCACTCCCCTTTGTGTGCTATAGAAGGCCTAAAGCACTGTAGCTAAATCAAAACTGTCTGAGATAAATACCTAGTTCTTTCCCAACATGTTGGTTTCTCAGTGAACACATCTCTTTATACCGTACCATATTGGTGAAAATATGGTTCAATATTGGGAGAGTCACTGTGGAGGAAGCAATGATTGCTGCCCATCAAATGGTTTATATTCCTGTAATTAAATGGTCGTCAATACTTCATATTTCACAGAAGGCAAAAGGGACAACAACTGACCTTGCTCTTGTCCATGCAACAGCTAGCAAATCATTGCTTTTCTTATCTCAAGTGCAACAAGGTGTTACAGTGGATACAGAAAATAACTCTCTTTTTTCAAATTGAACAAATCCATTACTTGTTGGAAACAAATTACATAAAATTGCCATAATGAGATACAAGGATGTTTTTTTTTTTTTTCTGTCTAGAAAAGGGGAGGTTGTTTTCAGTCCTGCTGCGCAGCATGCTGCAATCTGTAAGTGCTGATTCGCAAATCGATTGCAGGGCGCGGACAGCTTTTTGATTAAGAACCTCGATATCTTTCTGTCTCTCTCCGTCTCACTGTCTCTCTATCTACTTCTCCTTCTTTCTCCCCATGCTTTTGTTTTTCCTTCAATTTTCTCTTTCTTTCTCTTTCTCTTTATTTCCTCAAACCCTCTTTTAATCTATCTTCCTAATCTTTCCCTCCTCCTCCTGTAAGAGGAAGTTGTCCTTAGCAGACAAGGAGCATTGCTCTTGTGAGCACTTCTGTCTGGAGAAATGCATGGGTTTGTGACGTTGGGAATGCACTGGACACGGTGTTACAGATGGGATGCAGGTGGTGTATTGATCGGATCCAAAAACTCATCAAGTCATTCCAAGAAACTGTCCAATGGATTCATCAGTCTGGACATCAGTCTACAGAACATCCCTCCCTCCTCTGACGGATGAGTCCATCCCATCTTTTTGGAGGCCGAAAATGCAGTCTAACATTCCCTCATGTGTCCTAAACAGATGCTTATCTTTCTGCTTCTGACAGACTGACCCTGGATTGACCTTTTGGTAGGCCCACCTCAACAAATGTTGCCATCAAACATTTTCTTAAACAAGATTTAGCTCTTTTCTAATTTAAGTATGTGAGGCATCTGGGTGTTTCTGTCTGTGTGAAATAACATTTCATGGAAGATATATGAAACTCTTAAAACTCTTAAACTCACAAATCTTTAGAAGTGTATGCTATGAACGAAACAGCCTGCATTTCCAAAAAAACATGTAAAACAGCAGTAGCAAGCTACATTTTCTTTAAGGTAAATAAATGTTAATACTTTCACACTATGTCATTTACTTATTGATTCAGGACCTTGTAACATCGATAGTGACTAAGTCACTAAAAGTATCATAGTACAGTTCTGTTGTTAATTTTATAACTTGTAATTACTTTAAAATGTGGCATTTGCCTCTACTTTTCCAATATTCATCTGAGATTTCCTTTGGATATATATATATATATATATATATATATATATATATATATATATATATATATACATATATATATATATATATATATATATATACATATATATATATATATATATATATATATATATATATATACATTTTTATTTTGTTATTTTTTTTCTGAGATTCAATTTTGGACTGGTGAACCACAGTGTGACAATCATGAGAAAGAAGGACTTGCACATAGTCATTGTGCATTCACTGCAACAGTGTGCCTTGTCCACAGTTCTGAATCACATATAGTGTGTGTATATGTACACACACACACACACACACACACACACACACAAACAATCCCCCAGCAAGTGCGCTTGTCAGACTTAGTTCTATTCCCTCCATACTGTGAGATGGATGGGAAACACAGAGTCTGAGTCAGAGTGCTGTGTGCTGTGTGTTGCACCACAGACCTTCCCCCCAACTTTCTGTCCTTCAAAGGGCAGATTAGTAGATCCATACTGTGCACATTTGGAATTATTCCTGAACCCCTAAGACCTCAGTGTGTAAATCCAAACCATGGCACTTGTACGGGTCAAGCAGACACTTTCTGACATTGTCACATATTCCTGTTTGTTATGATGTCTAGTCCATGGGGTTTCAGTAGCAGCTGCTCCATTGTGCTGATCCAAGATCAGTTTTCTAAGCTCTTTAAAAACCTTTCAGACTGGAATCCCCGAGAAAGGAGGAGGAGGAGGATGGTCCTGGTTGAGATGAAAGGGCAGCTTGTACCTGGAGCAACACAAGGTTATGACTAGTCATGTTCTTAAAAGGATAAACATATCATGTGAGATGGAAGCTTCATGGACATTTTCATTTCCGCTGTTGCAGAATTAATTTACTGTACTGGTTTGGGTAGCTAACATGGCAGAAGACCTGTGCAGGTTTAAGACCATCTGGGTTCTGATTAGAGAGTATTACTGTATTTGTGGGAATCTGGGTCAACCAATGTTGATGACCACATAAGTTGACTCTGACTTGCTTCAGTATTTTGTCTGGATTAAAGCATTTGTCCAGACTTGCAAGTATTTAGGTTAAGATTTGAATGTATGTTTGTATTAAAGGGTTAGTTCACCCACAAAATATTTAATTAGCCCATAAATTACTTTCCTGTAAGTCATCCTAGGTGTTTATGACTTTCTTCTTTTAGACGAATCCAGTCGGAGGTATATATATTAAAAAAATTTATTTGATCTTTCAAGTCGTTTAATGGTACTCAGCAGGTGTTGAAGTGCATCAGTCCAAAATAAGTTAAATAAAAATAAGAGGAGAGGAGATTTTTTTCCTTTGCTAAATTAAGGCAACTTTGCTTCCTTTGCTCCTGATAACAAATGTTGGTTATCATGAGACTTACCAGTGCATACGTACTGCCAAACTCATACGTCATCCTTCCGGAGCTGCTTCTTTGAACAGCATTGGTGCATGCTACATTAAAGTGATTATTATGTTTGAATATTGATATTTGTCTTTAAAAAAAAAAACACATTGATTCACAACATGAAGCCTTTGTTCACCCCCCGGAGCCACATGAGACACTATTTTTTTATAGATGGGTGCTTTTTATTTCACTTCTTTTTGACTGATGCACTGCAACACCCGCTGAGTGCCATTAAACAACTTGATAAATCAAAAACATTCTTTTTTTTATATATAACTCATAATGGATTCGTCTAAATGAAAAAGTCATATACACTTAGGATAACTTGACAGTGAGTAATTTATAGATTTTTGGGTGAACTTTCTTAAGTCTTAATGACCAAAAAACGTATATATCATTTTGAAGTAATTTAGGATACAACATAAATTAGAAAGATGGAAATAGAGCGAGAGAGTGATAGACTGATTGAGATGCTTTACCTTGAATTATCTAAAACCATTTTTCCAGCTGGTGTGTCACAGCCTTGAGAACAGCTATCACCCTCGGAACAACTTTGTGCTCGACCTGCCACAATTTTCTTCACTGCCTGGTACATCTTGCACTCGTCTGCCTTGTTGCTTTCATCACTTTCTGTGAAGCTCCCATTTACACTTGTCTTTAGTCTGTGCTCTGTGTACATTAGGTGATCCATCTCGACACCCTGTTTGTTTCTAATTAGTGTATGCTGTTGTTGCATTAGGAGCTGGAGGCCTCCCTGCACAGTCTGCACTTTCAGTCTTTTTGGTACCATAGAGTACTGTTTATTGATCTGGTACTGATGATGTATCCATGATGTATTCACAGATGACTTGCATTTTATCCTTACTTGGCCATGACAGTTAAGGATATCATCTTCTTTTTAACTTGAATGTGGCTTCTAGATATTAATCTTCATATGTAATGCTACACATATATCTTACTACAAAGCAGAATTTATTTATGTTAATATTGACTGTGTTCAGTTACTCTCTTGTTCAACCTACTAGGGATGACTGACGCCCTGTATGACATGTTCTTTAGCTCAAACAGTAGAGGTCATAGGTTTGACTCCCAGGGAATATATAAAGTGATAATATGTATAAGCCAACCTTGAAGGTAATGGATAAAAGCATCTGTCAAGTAGTCTTGAGCCTAAAGTGGTCCTATTATGCTTTTTATACTTTCAGCTTCCTTTAGTGCATAATTCTGCTGTTTTTAGCCTAGAGACCTGCAAAGTTACAAAGCACAAAGTCCACTCCAAAGGGAATTATTCTTTATATCAGTAAGCACCATTTCTGAACTCCCTTATTGTAGTCCCAAGTTTTCTTTCGGGAATGTACACACCACAATCTGAAATGTAAATTGTTCCTGCCCAAGGTGGTGATGCCTGTTTGAGTTGAGTTAATAGTGTGTAATCTAACCGCCATATTCAAGACACTGTTTCACAGTTCTAATATACTAATACACATGCAATTTCTTCCCAACTTTACATTCATAGACATAACCTGGTGTGTATTTGACAGTTGACACAAAAGAGAACTTAGTTTAATACCCACATGACATCCCATCTTAAAGTTGAGCAACAGGAAATTAATGAATGAGAAGTACTGTAAACAAAATCTTACCTGTGGCAAAATTGTAAGTGAATTCTCATATAAAAGAGCATTTAAAAAAAAAAAAAAATTAAACTATAAAAGTTTATTTTTTTACATAATAATAATAATAATAATAATAATAATAATAATAATCAAACATCGTAATTTAGAGGTAATAAGCTATTCTCTGTCCTGTTTTTAACCCCTC
This sequence comes from Carassius auratus, assembly GCF_003368295.1. Lineage (NCBI taxonomy): Eukaryota > Metazoa > Chordata > Actinopteri > Cypriniformes > Cyprinidae > Carassius > Carassius auratus. Next base: position 10,275,491 of record NC_039268.1, on the reverse strand, counting down.
TCACCAGAACACTGTGTTTGTAGGGTACGTTCCTCTTAGATGGAGGTTGCTTTGATTTTGGTCAAAAATGCATAAATAGTCATACCAAACGATCTGACAAAACAATAGTGACCATGTAATAAAAAACTGTTAGAATTGAGTTGTGACATTACTGTCGGATCCAATATAGTCAGCAAAGCATCGTCTTTTAGCTTCAGTCTTTTTGAAAATCCTTTGATTGTGCATTGTTTGTAAATGAATCTGAAGTAAAATTAAGTGAAAAGAAGGTTCAAGTTCTTACTGACGTTGTCTGGAACTTCTTTAAAATTAAAATTGATCCACTCTTTCATAATGTTACACCAGTGCTTAAACAGAGGTTGATATAAATACACAGTGCAAAACATAAATGAGTATACACCTCTTCTGAATAAATAATATATGTATTTTCTTAATGATCACTAATATAATTAATGGAAAGATTGCAAAATCGAAACATATTAAACATATACGTAATAAAAACAACAAAATATATATATGCCAAATAATTTCTGTAAGATAAGTAGACCAATTTTGTTTAAATGAAGGATTGCAGAAATGAATACACCCTAGATTTAATTCAGAAAATGGATAATATTCTAGTACTTACTAGTATGTCCTCCAGAACTTAAAGTATACTGCTCTGACCCTTCTTGGCACTGAGTGTACAAGTTCATGAAAACATTTCACATCTGTCCTGTTTAACTCCTGGAGAATGACCAACTTTAATAATAACAGAATGTTCCACAGCTGCTCAAGAGCATTAAGATGTCCACTGAATGATTTTCACCTTGGGAATATCAATATCTTCATTGCCATGCTGAAAAATGCCCAAATAATGCAGGGCATGAGGGCAGGATAGCATCTTCTGTTTCAGAAAAGCACAGCTCCCCTCATTCCTATATAAAAGCTTTACTTCCACTGAACGTCACTGTGGATACCAAGCACTTCTCACTTACTCCTCCTCTAGCAGCACCACAACATTTTGGATGCTTTTAGATCTGAAATGTTGTACTTGGTCTCTTGAGACCAGAGTATGGACTCCCAGAAATCTCTATTTTTTTTAAATATGGGCCTTGGAAGAGGTTAAATTAGGTTATTTTGATTTGGCTACAGTAGGTAATTCTAGTGGTGACAATAATCATGCATGTTACTTCTACATGCAGTCTCATGCTCTGTGAGATAAAGTTTCACTCTTTTTATAGCTTTTGCCAGCTTTCAATTATGTCTTCTGCTCTTTTTCTAGCAAAAATTCACTCATCACTAAATTAAAACTTAAAGACGTGATTATTTCTGGAGCCATTTTTATGTCGGTGCTACTTGTGCTATATTTTCACACTTAAAACAATTATTCCTCTTGAACCATTTTCCTCTTTTATGCTAAGAAATATGTCACCTGGTAGTTCTCCAAGTTGTTACACTGCTGCCAGCAAGTCTTAGTATGATTCAGTGGGCTATATAACAATTTTAATCATCAGGAAATTACTTGTCTTTAAAAGTTTTGGTAAAAACCTTAGCCTATATATATATATATATATATATATATATATATATATATATATATATATATATATATATATATATATATATATAGTATCTTTCAGGAGGGTGTACAAATTTTTGCAACACAAAATTCTATCTCTTTGATAAGAAATTCTTATTTTGCTGAATAATTTTGCCATTCTTCTTTGGTAATTGATCAAGCAGGCTTGTTGGAACATTATATCTCCATAGAACCCTAACATGTCTTCTAAAGAGTAATGGAATAAATGGATTTATTAAGTTTTAGAGGGGGTGTACTAATTTATGCTGTGCACTGTATATGTATAGTTTATGTATTTTAAAATTAATGTATGACTTTGTATTTGCATGGTTTTGGTTGCAATTGTTAAAAGCTATTGAAAAAAAGATTCTGTATGTTGCATTTATGAATGCTACGGAGGGGATATAATGTGATGATTCACCTCACCTTTATAAAAAAAAAAAAAAAAAAAAAAAATATATATATATATATTATATTTTGAATTTGTTAGTTAATTCTTCTATTCTGCTATTCTATCACTGTGAAAGAAAATGTCATAATCATTATCACTTTGCACCTCTGATGACCTATCAGCTGTGTTAAACAGCTACACCATAATTTTGCCATGAAGCACTGGATGAAAACCTATTTTTATGTTCACATGCAAATGTGTATATACATGCATGTCTTAATACCTGTGATGTGTGACTACCATGTGCAGATAAATGCATTTTTGCCTAGTAGAACGTTTGTCTGAATAATGTTGCTTGTAAGATGGTGTGTTTATGATTTCCCAGTGAGTGCGTGTGTGTCTGAGTGTCTTTGCGGAGTATGTGGAGTCAGAATCACCACATCTGTAAGCAGGTCAGACTTCTGAAGCTCCCCTTGAGGAAACCAGAAAGAGTTCCATAGCACCACTAATAATCCAGCACCATTTTCCAAGAAAGTGGAACGTACTCTCCTGACCTTAAGAATGAAAAGCAAATACGAAATCTCAATTTATACAAGTGACACACAATGCATTTCTCTTAAATATCAATATATTATCAATATCAATGCTACTACATGAAAAAAATTGCTGCTAGATAATAATTTGTTGGTTATGACAAAGTAAGATGAGTTCAATATTATGTTCATCTCATTTGCCAATGAAATAATTTATTATTGTTGCATATTTGCCTGAAGGCAAAAAAATTATGCACCCAGGTGAAATGAGAATTGCAAATATTCATGCTTCACTGTGGAAGTGTAACACAATAATGTTTTATTTATTTTCATCTGATATGCCTGATTGAATTGTGTCAACCAATTCACACGAGAGTCAGTGAAGTCAAAATAGTTAAACATGCAAACTATGATACTCAGTCAAATGAGCATGAAGTTACACTTTTTCAGAGTTCTTCTGAATGTATAGCTCATTCACTGACCATTCTTTCAGTATCTTCTTATTAAATGTTTTAAAAATGGATAAAACAGATTGAAAAGAAAAGTGTTACACAGGGATGCAATTATTCATACACCATTAGAAGGAAAGAAGCACTCATGAACACAAACAATATCATCAGTCTATGAATTATTAATGCCTTAGGTCAAACCACATCATCCTTATCCATCAACATGTTCCGTTTTGACATTGATCTTTTTACCCCCTTTGCCTTCTTTATCTGTTGCTGCTGAAGGACAGCAGCACTCCAGTGCTTATTTTAGCTCCTCTCTGAATATGGAGATCCTTCGGAATTGGACCACTCAATCTGTCCATCAGCCCTTGTGAGACTGGCAGATGTCACTGAGGATTCATATCAAAGATACTGCATGAACGTGCAATGTGGAGTGCTTATGTCTGATGTGGGATGATATAGACCCTGTGGTCAATGTCTGGGTCAGGATGTTCTGTGAAGGAAAGGTTGTATCCTCTGTGTCATTTTGCACCTTACAATGCTCTTTTTTTAACTCCTTATGTGCATGTGAATGACTGATTCAGAATGAGGTTATTGCTAATTAAAACTGAAAGAGAAAACTCCCAGTGGAACATTTTCTGTATTTGTTTAATTTAATTTTATTTTATTTTGTTATAAATGCATTTGAATTGTAATCAATAATTGTGCCTTTTTTGATTTTATAATAATTATAATACTGGTGTTAATTATATGTAAAATAACTGGTGATAAATATACATATTTCCAATAACCCTCACGTAGAGAGCTGAACCATGGCGTGAATAGTGAAGAGGACAAATATATATGACAATTTGAACCTTAATAAGGTTGTGGCATTTCATCAAATTACATTCTGCTCAGTCTCATTTTACATGGATTGAATTTTCTTGAAATTTAAACTTGAAAATTGTCTTATCAAGACTCGTCACTGGCATGTCAAATGTTTTTTTTACAATTTACATCTAGACAAATTGATAAAGAAAATGCTTGAGGAATTCATTCTCAGAAAAATAAATAAATAAATAATAATAATCCTGTAGAAATGTAAGGTCAAAGGGGCTTAATAAATTATTATTTATTAATTCATACGTCAGTATTTAACTGTCACATTAATATTCATTGCGACTAAAAATCCATATTTATCATATAAAGTAGATGATATACAGTAAGTATAAAAGTAATTTCTCTTGGAATCTCTTACACAGATTATCTGGCAAATGCTTCACTTCAACTCTTGTTCAATCCTCTTTAAAAAAGAAACCACAAAAGCAATAAAGAATGCTAAAATATATAAAACAGGGTTTCCCATATGCAAATGCAATATATAATAAATACTGTATATGAAGTAAAAAAAATATATATGTGCACATACAAATTTTACAATGGGGATTTTATATGTTACAAACTAAAATCTGTGTCTACCCAGATAATGTCAGTATAGTATGAGAGAATTATATATTGCCTTATAGGTAACACAAATCTTTGGTAACATAATTAAATATAAGTAACATAATTCTAACATCTTTTTGCTATTGTTGAGAGACTAACATGCTCTCTGACAGCAAATGCAATGAGTTTGCTTCCTTCTTTTCTATGAAGATCAATAACATCAGGAAGGCGATTAGCACATCCCCAAGTTATGCAGGGGTCAGACAGATTTGACCACAATATCAAAAAGAAGATATTTTGTCTGGTTTTGAAGAAATTAACATACTACTAGAGAAACTGGAAAACTGGGTTGGGCTTTCTGGGATGGTACTCAGATGGTTCAGGTCATACATAGAAGGGAGAGGTTATTATGTGAGTCTAGGAGAGCATAAGTCGAAGTGAACGTCAATGACATGCGGAGTCCCACAACACAAGTCCCACAACACACGAGTCCCACAATTCTTGCACTGCTCTTGTTTAGCCTGTATATGCTCACACTAAGTCAAATAAAGAGAAAGAAAAACAAATTGCCTATCACAGCTATGCTGATGATACCCAGACTTATGAATTTCGGATCCTTTTACAGACTTGGACCTTTGAATCTTGTTCAGCAAAATGAACAAATCTTTTTTTTAGAGTAATTTCGTATATTTCGAATGATCTCGATAGATTAATTATCTTTCTGTCTCAAACTGCATTGACTGAAACAGGTGAACTACTAGACTAATTCCAGTACAGAACCTATAGACTTTTGTGCATTTGAGATTATTCATTCTTTCCGAGTCACATTAAATGTTCTGTCAAAATGAACTTATCATTTAAGAAAGACCCACTACTATTACCTATCCTTATCACCAAATGACTACAGCCCCATTGACTCCCTCTGCCAATCCATTGATGAAAGTTCTCAAGGTGAATGCATACCTTGACTCTAGGCGTCTAACAACTAAAATTCAAGTCAGGAATCTTGTTGTGATTCCGGAGACAGACCTTAGTTTCAGTAGTCATGTCAAAGCAGTATCTAAATCAGCATAAAAAATATATATAAATAAATAAATGAATAAAAACATTGATTTAGATGTTTTGTTTCCAGTCAAGACTTGGAGAAATTTGTTCATGCCTTTATCACAAGCAGGGTGGACTATTGTACTGGTCTTCTCACTGGCCTTCCCAAAAAGACCATTAGACAGCTGCAGCTCATCCAGAATGCTGCTGTCAGGATTGAGGAACCAGAGAATCTGAGCATATCACACCAATCCTCGGGTCCTCACACTGGCTTCCAGTTAAATTTATTATTGATTTTAAAGTACTTTTACTTGTTTATAAATCACTCCATGGCCTAGGGACTGATATACATTGCAGATATGCTAACTAGATATAAATCTAACAGACCACTTAGATCATTAGGATCAAGTCAATTAGAAATACCTTCGGTTCACACATAACATCTGCTTTTAGGTATCATGCCGCCCGCAGTGGAACTAGCTTCGAGAAGAGATCAGATGTGGCAAAAATTTGTCACATTTAAATACAGACTCCAAACTTATCTGTTTAACTATGCATTTATTTAATGACCTCTTTGCAATGTCTGAACTGACTGCACTATATTTATGTATAATCATTTTCTGTTTTAAATTAATTTTAAACCTTTTAAATCAATTATAAATCATTTTCAACTTTTTTTAAATTCCTTTTTTTATTGTTGTGATTATTTTTTTTATTATTGTTATTGTTTTATTTTATTTTATATAAAGCACTTTGAGTTACCATTATGTATGAAATGTGGTATAGAAATAAACTTGCCTTGCCTTCACTCAGTATCACTCTTTATATATATCATATTTTGAAGATCCAGCCTTTCATAAGAGAACTGCGATTTGGATTTATTCAAAACTAGACAAGGATATTGTGTATTTAAACTCTCACCCTGAACCTTTCACGGTTCGATGCACACTAACAGTGCACTTTTTCACTATGCCACAGCCAAACGTAATATTTAATATTACATCAATACAAACAGTGCTGTATGTCAAGTACAGAACATAAATTATTAAAGAACAGTAGGCTCAGTCTTGCTCTTACTCTCATTGCTTTTGACAGGCAAACTTCAGGTGTAAAAGCTGATATGCTATTCCATACCGCCCATAGCACTTGGTCAGCTCTCAGCAGCCACTGATGCGGGTGTCATGTCTGATACATCACCGGCTTTCCACTAGAGACATAGAAATTGTTACGTGACTGCGGGATGCGGCCAGATTAAATGTGTAACCATGTTTGGGGTCAGCAGGCACTAGACAGATCCCTGCTATTAGACTGGGATGAGGAAGACAGTGCGGCAAAATGAGCTTCATTGTCTCGAGACATGAGAAAATCTGAAAAATGAGAGATGTAGAAAAGTTTCTGTTGCTGGGTTACTCAAATATAATAGCAGTGGAAGAATGGGATGGAAGGTGGAAGAAAGATCTGGAGACTCAGCACTGATTTGGGAACTAATGGAAAAAGTCTTGTCTTTCTAAAACAACCTTTAACATCAGATGCATCTCAAAAGAAGAATCTCTCTCTCTCTCTCTCTATATATCTATCTATCTATCTATCTATCTATCTATCTATCTATCTATCTATATATATATATATATATATATATATATATGTGTGTGTGTGTGTGTGTGTGTGTGTGTGTGTGTGTGTATATATATATATATATATATATATATATATATATATATATATATATATATATATATATATATATATATATATATATATATATATTAGGGGTGTAACGGTTCACAAAATTCACGGTTCGGTTCGATACGATACACTGATGTCACGGTTCGGTTCGGTTCGGTTCGATACGTTTTAGATACAGCAAAATGTAAAAACATCTCAACTTTTCAGAATGCCGCAAGCGCACCGCGGGTCATGTGACAAGAACCAACCAATCAGCTTCATCCTTTCCCGTAACAACGTTGAGAGCTCAGCCAAGATGAAGGAACAGCTGATCATAGTTGTATATGGATTGCAATTTTGAAATAAATTCAGTAGCAGAGCTACTGCAAGCGATTTTTAGAGCTGCAAATCCATTTATCCTTCGCTGAAATTTCCGCGTCTCATGGAGAGAGCACGTCATTGTTGCTTAGCAAAGACAGACGCCTCAGGAGAAAGACGCGCTTAGCGTTTTCCATGCGTTTTTAGGCACGATATGTGAACGGCCCCTAAGGCGCTCGCTCACTCAGCACGCGCTGAAGGCTCGTTGCAAAATGTCTAATGCATTTAACAGACCAGAAATATAAGATCCTAAAATAACGAACAGGTCTGGTGTTTGGGTTGGATTCCCTGTAAGCTATAGTGTCTAAATGCTGCAGGGATAGTTTGCTGCGTGCATGTTTCTCCTTTTTTTCGTCTTTTCCCAGATAGTACTGACGCATATATCCCAGATATTCCCGCTGTTTTTTTTTTTTTTTTTTTTTTGTAATCCCGCTGGTGTACCCTGTCATGTTGCAGATGCGACATACCGTTGTTTTTTTATCCACCACTCTCTTGCCATCACCATTATAGCTTAAAGGGAATCCAAAGTGCACCCAAACACCAGACCTGTTGGTTATTGGAGGATCTTCTCATTTCTAGTCTGTTAAACGCATTGGCTATTTTGCAACGAGCCTTCAGCGCGTACTGAGTGAGCGAGCGCCTGCTGAGTAGCCTAACATAAACATATAAGATGGTGTTTTTTTCTTCTTCGGGAGTGTCAGGGGCGTTGCCTGTTACGTTGTTTGGGTTATTGGGCTACCTTGTTGAACGCATATCATTATATTTCTTTCTCTCTCTTTTTTTTTTTTTTTCAAATATAATTAATTACTCCAACGAACCGTTTGGTATACATAATGCGTACCGCGTACCGAACCGAAAGCGTCGTACCGAACGGTTCAATACGAATACGCGTATCGTTACACCCCTAATATATATATATATATATATATATATATATATCCAGAATGTCGAGGAAAAGTAAATTTCAGTAATTCATCTTAAATTGTGAGACTCATGTATTATATAAATTCAGTGCACACAGACTGCAGTCTTTGGTTCTTTTAATTGTGATGATTTTGGCTTACGTTTAACAAAAACCCACCAATTCACTATCTCAACAAATTAGAATATGATGACAGGCCATTCAGCTAATCAACTCAAAACACCTACAAAGGTTTCCTGAGCTTTCAAAATGGTCTCTGACAATCATTGACACCCTTCACAAGGAGTGTAAGTCACAAAAATAAATGGCCAATAACCTGCCTGTTCACAAAGTGCTGTATCCAAGCATGCTAACAGTAAGTTGAGTGGAACAAAAAAAGTGTTGAAGAAAAAGATGCACAACCAACTGAGAGAACCGCAGGTTTATGAGGATTGTCAAGCAAACTAGATTCAAGAATTTTAGACAACTTCACAAAGAATGCACTGAGGCTGGGGACAAGGCATCAAGAGCCACCACAGATGTGTCAAGGAATTTGGCTACAGTTGTCGTATTCCTCTTGTTAAGCCACTCCTGTACCACAGACAACATCAGAGGCATCTTACCTGGGCTAAGTAGAAAAATAAATGGACTGTTGCCATTGGTCCAAAGTCCTTGTTTCAGATGATAGCAAGTTTTGCTACCATCTGCAGTTTGCAGTGCCACAAACTGATCACCTCCATGCCACGCCGAATTGATGCAGTAATTAAAGCAAGATGAGCCCCTACCAAGTATTGAGTACATGTGCAGTAAAAGAACATACTTTCCAGAAGGCCAACAATTCACTAAATGTTTTTATTAGTTTTATGAAGTATTCTAATTTGTTAAGAGAGTGAATTGGGTTTTTTTTGTTAAATGTAAGCCAAAATCAGCACAATTTATAGTACCAAAGACTTAAACTACTTCAGTCTGTGTGCATTGAATTTAATACGTGAGTTTCACAATTTGAGTTGAATTACTGAAATAAATTAACTTTTCCTTGACATTCTATTTTATTGAGAAGCACCTGTATATAATACAGTAATATGTATTGCCGATAAAGTTTGTACTGATTATTGTATTGACACAATCCCTTTGAAAAGTCTTTTTCAGTCTCAGCCAGAGGCTGGAAACATTTATTTCCTCAGGCTTTCGCTGGAGAGACAAAACTATAAAGTATCTGGTATATGATTATGTTTTTAAAAGTGCTGTTTTGTAACCGATATGAAGAATAGGGAGTAAACAGTGGCAGGGATCTACTCACATTATACTCGCGTGGGCCCTCGGCTGCCATATGAATCCATTTGCTGCCCTGAGGCAACAAGCTTCATCTGTGCCGGGAGTTTGAACGCCTGGAGAAATGAGCGCCCATGGTCTTTGATCTAAGTCTCTCGCGCGTGATTGTATCTTTGCAATTCGAAGCACTTAGGCACGCTCGGTAATTTCCTCTACAGCCACCTCACCACAGTGCATCAGCCCCTGTTGCATTTGCCCTTTTAATCTAAACATCCAATTACAGCTGTGATCAGTAATAATAATATCATAATTTAAAACAAACTAGTTAATAAATGACAGAAGCTCTTCCAATAGAGAGAGCTCTCCAGAAAATGGCAGTGATCCTTGTCATTCTAAAAATGTAATTCTGAACTCATATGAAGTCTGTTCTCAGTAAATCTAAAGTTCAGTGTCTGTATGTATGCCAGAAAAACTGTGATTTACAAGTGTACATCATATACAGTATATATCACTTTTATTTATACGCCACGTTTATTTTCATAGAACTTTATAAAATAGAATATCGCAGCATTAAACAGGAAATTAACATAATCAATGATGCAAAAAAAAAAAACAGTTCAAGTTTAGTACTCATCCAGTAGTGTCAGTGGTGTCAATTCGATATTACTGTGTTGGGTAATACTAAGGTACTTTTAAAAGTAATGCATTACAATATGGCATTACTCCATAAAAATTAACTAATTACATTACTTAGTTACTTATTATGGACAGTAATGTGTTACGTTACCTTTTCTTTTTTTTTTTTTTTTTTTGTATATCTGGGCAGGACTTGCTTGTTTGTTTTAATATATATAAAAAAAGTTATTTTACAAATGAAATGAATACACTTCAGGCTGTAGGAAATGTAAGTTTATGTCTGTACAGCAGAGGGCACGGCTCAAACAAATTGCATGAAGAATATGATGCCGGAGAATAAAGTTCAACACTATTCACCAATGACAAAAATTAAACACAAATGTGTGATTACTGTTTAAAATGGTTTAATTGCATCATCGAAGCCAGTAGCAAAGACATCGGATATTAAAATGTTATTAATACAAGAATTATAATTGTCTTATTTGACATATTTAATTATTGCAGGTTCGTCTAATATTCTGAGTTTGCATTTGACTGTTTTTTCTTCATTTTGAGTACTGTGTTACTTTACTAGTTTATTAAAAAAAATAATAATAATAATTACATAACTGGCATTACTTGTAAATGAGTTACCCGTGACACTGTTACTGACCCCAAATAAACAAACCAAAGGCTATAGTTGCAAGTAGCCCAAACTTAGAAAGTTATTTCAAGAAAGGCTGTTAATTACTACCGAGACATTTCATTGTTCGTGGACAAGACCATATGATTGTATGATTGGTGTAAAGTGAAAAGACTTTGTCTGAAGTGGCTTAACCCAATCTAGTTGAGAAACAGTCATTTGAAATTGTCCGTATAAATGATTGACATTGAAAATGCACGGTGGAAATTACTGTGATCACACTTTTAGAGTTTTCACTCATAGAACATTTGTAGAATATGTTGAAAGTCAGACTATCTACACATTTTTTCTCACTTAATGAACACTCAGAGCAAGGAAAACCTGGTGAGCAGCTTCAGGGAAACATGGAGTGGATCTCATACTGACTGATGAGAAGGGAATACACTATTCCAGACCCATTTTTTTTTTCAGTGTGACATTACATTCACCATATAGCTGTAACCCAAAACAAACAACACAGCTATTATAAACGTATTAAAGCTGGTTAAAGGGTGATAGAGCGAATGCGGCAATCTATTGGTTGTAAGCATTGTAAATTTCATTCAGTGCAGTCCAATGGCAACGAGAGAGAGAGAGAGAGAGAGAGAGAGAGAGAGAGAGACTCAGTCCCTCTCCCTTTAATCTCTTTTTTTTTCCAGTCAGTGCTGCCTCTTTCTATGGAGACAATCAGATTCTCTATACAATTTACTGTTCCTCCGCAGTGATTTCAATGAATTACCTTAATCTATGTGGGTCATTTACATCAGATATGTTGCCGCGTCTCTGCTGAATAGTCTCCGGTGTGCCACCTCTCTTTCGGACGGCAGCATCACGTTGGATTTTAGCAGGGGCAGGACGGAGTTTGTTTTTTTCCCTTGTGTGGCACATACATTTTGACCGTACCTCAGGAAGTCGCGGCGGCAGGACAGAAACCGTACAATGCAGAAACCGCAAAGGTAAGCCACGAGAACAGCCCTGCATGGAAGTGAACGTATCTTTTATTTTGTGCTGATACTGAGTTGAACAGTTTGCCAGACGCCGCGTACACGCTTATTTCCAGCTGGTTCCCAGGATTTTTTCCCCTCTCTCTCTCTTTCTCTCTCCCTCTCTTTCGCGCTCTCTGAAAGCTTCATCCATCCGGACGAACGACGCAACGATTTTGCTTTGCGTGTTTAATTCACACCGACTAGTAGCGCTGATTTGCATTAAAAAAAAAAAAAAAAAAAATACCTCTGACCCTGTTTCAGTAGTTTTTGGCCAACACGATTTGCGTAGACATGTTTTCCTCATCGAAAATTATGCTTAATGAAACACTTGTTCTACTCTCCATCGTTACTGTCAGAATCCACATTAAAGATGAAGTGCAAATACAGTGCATGAAAGAGTCTTTCATATGAGTCATTGTAAATGTACGCACTTGATGATGAGGAAATTGTTTTTTAGCAGGGGGCTCATGGCAGAAGTGTTTCGGTATATCACTACGTGAACCTGTGGCTAACCAAACATCTGAACAACAAGATACTGTGTTGATTGATGCATGATTGTTTTCCTCAATGTACATTTATAGCGGTTCAAATTCACATGCGTGCTAACCATTTACCCGGCTTAAGTAGCCTATGTGGTGGCGATAAATCTTTCCAAATGTCGTTTCTCGAGAGCCATAATGTTGGGCCAGGGGGTTGAAAGAAATATGCGAGGTTATTATTTAAAACGTATTTTGTTTGAGTTTAAATACAATAACAGTCAGTGATTGGACACTGAAAAGGTACGCTGAGATTGAAGAAGCTATATGGGATGTTGTGTTAACTTTCGCCTGGCTTTGCTATGCTTACAGACGAACCAGATTCTCCTCAAAAGATGCGGTGAGTCCAGACTTTCATCACAGGGACCACTGTTTCAAGCCAAGCTGCCCCGCTTATACAGCGGTGAACCACAAGGTGGTACTGTGGATATCTCCTGCATACGTGCGTGTTTTGGGGATGGAGTAGGCTAGCCTAGGGAGGAGGGGAAACTGGGCCGCCTCTCGAACATTCGCACTGACATTAGGCTAGTATCGGTTTAGGTTCACAACTGATGTACATTAAAAACGTGCCAACAAGTTCAGTCTCTCTGTAATGTAAAACTCAAAAGACAGTAATCAGCTGCGGTTTAAAAGTAGTAACTAAATTAGAAAAACTGACTGATAAAGGATTTTTTTTTTTTTTTTTTTTTTTTTTTTTTAGGTAGGCTAAGTGTGTAATAAGGCCTAGGCTTCATACATACATACTTCATCCACAATGTTGAAATTGTTCTTTGACAAATAGCCTATATTCTTTGACATATAACTTTCCAACAATAAAATGAAAGTAATTTAACTGGGTGCTGTAACTTAAGTTGGCCTAGGGCTTCTGGGGCAACTTTCTTGGTATCTTTAGGAGGACACATTTTAAAAATTCTTTCTGGCTTTTTATTTTATTTTATTTGTATTTATTTTTTAACCTCTTGTGGTACTTTTGGATATTAGACATAATCTTGTACATCATTTTGGTATTGTTCACCTACTGTTTCATGAATATTTATAGTATCTAAATAATTTGATGTACTGCTTGTTGCACATTATACAATACAAAACATGCATATTCTGAGATGTGTTAAAACTTGGAAATTTGTCAGTTTTGAAAAACTTTCATACAGGTGGCATAATAAGGGTGTAGAAAGGGCTAAACCTATTCTGATTATGTGACTGAAAATATTTTGTTGGATAGACAATAGGAAATACCTTGGAATAGGAATCGCCTACCTGGAAATGCAAACATACTTGTAATCATCACAGTTGTTTTGAAGTTGTAGTTAACAATAGGCAGGGTGCTTTCACAAATTCTGGTCTTGATCGCTGCTGAGGTTTAGAGGTTCAGTTCACTATTAATTTCTCATCCATTCTCTCTTGGTTGGCTGTTAGTATCACTCTTTCTCTTTGCTTTCTGGGGTTCCTTTCCACACTCAGTCAGCTGACAGAAAGATAGAAGGAGAGAATACAGCTTGAGGAAACTAATTCCAGCTGACTTGCCAGCCCAGACGCCATGTTGAATAAGTCATAGCAGGTGCATTTGCGGCGGAATCGCACCGCGTTCATCCGAAGTTCACCCAAAGGTCACAGCGGTTTCTGTGTTTTATTCCATGGTCTTTTGTCGTTTGCTTGGACCGAATCAATACTGTCTCCTTTGCATCACGAGTCACTCTTTGAACAGTGCAATTGTTAGAGCCTCCTTCAAGCAGATCATTTATTATAATTAAAATTCAGAGAGAGACCCGGCACCTTCATTGAGATTCGCGTGAGTTATCTTCAGTGATCACACAGGCAGTGAATGCTATTTTCTCTCCTTTTATTCTCTTTGGTCTCATTTCTCTCCTTTTTATTTGTCATACTCACTCATGTATCAAGTGTGCATTTAAGTGAAGTGTGCAGAACATTTAGAAATTCCACCCAATCACCTTTATCTAAATATAACTGACAAAAACACATTCTCTCTTCCTAAAAGATTTGACACATTTAATACTAGAAAACAGCATGTTTTATCTATCTATCATTCTGTCTGTCCATCCATCCATCCATCCATCTATATATTTATTAATTTGTTTAATAAGAAGTAATTATTTACTTACTTTCCCCAGACAATCAATGGATGGGAAAGTGATTGGGATCCAATGTTGTTTTGTCAAGAAAAATGAAAAAAATTGACAATGATTTTGAACAATGAGGGTGAATGAATTATATATATATATATATTATATTTATATTATATATATTTATTTATTTATTTATTTATTTATTTTTTGTTTATTTATTTTTTTTTTTTTAGGTGAAGTATCTCTTTGGGCTGGTAGCCAGTATGGACAACTTTGTTCTTTGTTCTTCTCTGTTGTAATATGGCATTTTGGCAGAAGGTGTGTCCATTTACTGAGCCTCTTAAATGTAAGCATTTCTTGAGGATGTAGCTATATTGGCGTACGGTTATTGAATAAATCCCCCCTGTCTGGTCTAGCTGGACATCAGATGAGAGTGCATGCAAACTGGTGGATGCTACATAGCTTTTTGTCTGTGTTGGAAATTAAATTGCCGGCCAGACATGCAGGCCCATTTGCTTCAGAGGACAAAATATGTATGTGAAAGATTTTCTGAAATGCCGATCTCAATGTCGTGATGTACAATTATGATCAACAAAGAGAGAACTAAAGAAAGCTTAGGACTTAAAAATCAGTAGGCCTTCCCTCTTAGATCAACAAAGGCCTGTTGATGGATAATGCTGTTCTTACGTCTTATTTCTTTACTGAGTCTATTAAAATGCTTTATTTAAAGAGAACGAGTTTTCTCACTTTTTTGTATCCCTTTATAATGAAGCCATTGCTGTGTGCACAGAGCACATGTCTTGATATCTGGGCTAAATGATGGCTTTAATTTGAAAAAAGTGTGGACTGAAAACCCCAGGGTGTTACAGGATGGGTCTGTCTGAGACCACCAATAAAGATCTTTTAAAGCATGTCATGTGCACTGGGACTCGAGCCTTATTAAAGTCCTACTCCTTCATTAGATGCTGCCTTATAGGAATATCCCCTTTCAAATGCTCTAAACTGCCACTAAATATTTATCAGAATTATATTTTACAGGCATGTGCTGTATCTGGGGATGTTCTATGCACTGTATAAAGGAGATAATGCTTCTGTTTTGTTTGTTTTCTTGTGCTTCTTAGTTTTCTCTTGTGACTGGCAGTGCTTAAAACATCCTGCCGTTGTACTGTTGTGAAGTGGGGAAGTAAAGATAACCCTAATCCTTTTGTAATTTAGCATTGTTCAACACCAATTTCAGTTAATGTGACTGTCTCAATGAGTCCATTAAAGCATCACTGCTTTGTTAGAACAATTAACTTTCCTTGGGTTATACTATCTTCCATGTGATCTCTGCTGAAATTGCTTTGTGAAATTAAAAAAGTTATCAGTTATCAATCTTAGATTTCTTGAAGAATTATTTAGACAGGCTTTGAAAATGACAGCACTGATAACGCCGGGTGTGACATCTGTTAAACACACCATATTTTGAAGATGTTGGCGGGATGATGGCCTTTTATTACTGTTTAAATAAGAGGTACTGATTCAAGAACAGTCTCATAGGAAACTTCACTTAGTTTTCACTGACAGAGCTATTAATGGGGGATCAGAGCGAACCAAACAGTTCATCGCTTGCAGATTTACTCAAGGACTCAAGTCATTAAAGTTTCCCTCCAGAGGCTCCAGCGAGCCTAGTTCAGTAATTTGAGGTAAATGTGCACGAGCAGTCCGTGTGATGATCTTGAACTGTATATGAAGTTAAACAAGTCAGAGCTATGGTTTGTGTTGTATGATGGTGGTGAAGTTCAAGAGTATCAAAAACACCAGCTGATGAGGATCTTCTCGATTCTTGTTTCACACCCACTCTCTTCCTCCTCTTACTTGTATGTGGATGAAGTGCATGGAGCATTCATTATTCAAATTCACACGCCGGGTAGCATTTCTGGTGCATAATCTGCTCTCAGCTTTGTGCGCTTCTTTTGTTTGCTCATTCAGGTGGAAAGATTATCATTTGTTCAGACAGTAAATGTGATGCAGACATACCATTTTACAATTCACATATATTTAAATCAGAGGCAAATTTGTATTCCTGTCTACTCCGATATATGTCTCTAAGGAAGTTTCTGTTGAATGCATTTGATTTGTTCCAGAGGATCGTCCTGGAAAGATTCCTGGAAACACCGTAAACTTTAGCATTTCCAAATCTAGAGGAGTCTCAAACCAAAGTCTTTCTTGACTTTCATTCTTTCATAATTACACAAAACTTTTCCTATTGCCAAATTCCCAAATTTGTACTTGAACAACAGGCCAGAGTCAAAGGATAATGGATAAATGTTTGGATTTGTGTAGATGACAGACCATGATTAATTTCACGCTCTTATCATGCTCACTGACTTCACATCTCATGCTTTTACTGATGATGACTATGAAGAGTAGTAGCTCATGTAGCTCAAACTGTTAGCAATGCTAAACTCATGGAAGGTCATGGGCTTGAATCCCAGGGAATGCATGAACTGAATAAATGTATACCTTGAATGCAATGCAAGTTAAAAATGTCTGCCAAATAAATGAATATTGGAACTTCTTTTTTAGGACCAAGGCATATCTACACTAAGTGATTAGAAAGAGAAGAGAGAATGTATATATATATATATATATATATATATATATATATATATATATATATATATATATATATATATATATATATATATATATATATATATATATATATATATATATATATATATATATATATATATATATATATATATATATATATATCGAACTCACTTGTTGTTCTAAAACACAACTGCTTCAATCAAAGTGCTTGCTTCGGTCATAGATAGTTTCCAAGCAAGTAGATCGATATGTTCTAAACAGCCTTATTTAGTGCAAATAACCTCATAAATGGATATATTATACACTATTTTGTGTATACGCTACAGTGCTCCACATGCTGTTATTTGAGCCTATCAATTTACCAGACCACTTACTGTATAAATTGTGACCCAGTCAATACAAACATAGAGTCATATTTCAAAATAGCTATTGTTTGAATCTAGAGTATAATGATGTCTAAGTGTTAGCATTTGTTTGCTATTTACGCAGTGCAAGGTTACCTTGGTGCCTCTAACTCTTAACACAAAGCATGCGATAGAATGAAGGAAATGGAATTCCTCTGTTTTTGTTTATGACAATGAATGAAAATTTATGGGCTGTTCTTTCTTTCCCACAGGCAAACCAATAAAGGAGGCATTGAAAGGAGGGACTAGTTAAACCAGAGGACAGCTCAGGGGCAAGGAACTGCATTCTCTTTCTCATCAAAAGGATAGCAGTTAAAGAACAACAAAAAAAATACAACTGAGATCCAGAATCCCCCTCATGGCATGGGGGAATGACATGATTGCTGATCTGATTGGTGTACGCGCTGTCAATCATCTGTCCTTTGCAGCCTGAGGGTGGGATTTGACCTTGGCTGTGGAAGGAGTGGAGGACTGTGAATTCAACCAACTCTGCTAACCACAGCTGGACCATGTCACGGCTCAGAGGAACCCCATGGATACCACTCACCATGGTTCATCCGCTGGCTACTCCACGCCTTTTTACCTGGATTGTGCTCGCAGCTGCTTGGCTAGCCATTACACAGGCCCAGCATCACCCTATTGTCACAACAAACTACGGCAAGCTAAGAGGCTTGAAAACGGCTCTGCCCAATGAGATTCTAGGGCCGGTGGAACAGTATCTTGGGATTCCCTATGCCCTCCCACCCACGGGGGAGAGAAGGTTTCAGCCCCCCGAGCCCCCCATGTCGTGGCCAGGGATTCGAAATGCCACACAGTTTGCTCCCGTTTGTCCTCAGTTTCTGGAAGATCGGTTTTTACTCAATGATATGTTACCTGTATGGTTCACCGCCAACTTGGATACCGTTGTAACCTACGTACAAGATCAAAGCGAAGACTGCCTGTACTTAAACATTTATGTTCCCACGGAGGATGGTATGTCATTTTCTTTCTAATTATAATTTGATGTATATCGTTTTCTTGAAATGTTTCATTGTTAGTTTGCCGATTTGGTTCATCTCAGATGTTTTTAGCAGCTTTTTTTTTTTTTTTTTTTTTTTGCTTAGTTGGCATCATCACAACTTAATCTGTGAAGATTTCCCAAATTCAGCGAATTGTTGCAGACATTCCAAAATTAGATTTTTATGTATTTATTTTTGTCACACTTTATTTTAAGGTCAAGTTCTCACTATTAACTAACAGCTTTTGCCTTAATAAACTTCTGATTTGCTGGTAAAGCTCATGACTATCAACCCAAAGTAAACTAGTCATTTTGTTATGATTATTATCATCACAGAAAAATCCAAAAGCTTAGCTGGGTAGTCGACTTCTTTATATAGTTTTGACCCTGTATGTCCTGGCTACTGTAAATCTTACAATATAAATCTCTTTTTTTTTATTTGAAAGTTGCTGTTATGTAATTGTAAACACTATTTTAAGGTGTCCTTATCACAGTATAATTATACATTTAAGTACTAAGTAATATAAATTAACTACATGTACTTACTAAATGGATAAGGGTTAATATTAGGGTTTGGCTTAGGGTTACTTATATGTAATGATGCATAATTAATTGTTATTATAATAAGTACATGTAACCTGTTTAACAAAGACACCTTAAAATTAAATGTTACCGTAAATAATAACAATTCACAGATAGTACTCAGCTCTTGCAGATTGTGTGTCCTCTAGTCTTGAATTGAATAATAGTGTTTATTTTTTTATTTAAACAAAGTTAATTTAAAATTAATTTAAAATGGACACTGGACTGAAAGATTAAGGAAAAGTGACTAACTTACAAATTAAAATCTCTCAAAGAGTGGAGCAGCCATGTCTGCATCTTCAAATTATTCTTGTCTTATTATTGTGACATCATCTTAATGAAACATTTTGCCAATGATTCAATTATTCAGCCATATGGGGAGAATCTGTATCTTGAAGATATGAATCTTCCTGCTCAGCACATAGTGGTTCGTTATAATAGTATTTTATTTTTTTTTTTTTTGATATGTAATATTAAATAATTTGGATTATTTTCTTTTTATTTTCTTTTTCGGAGTAACTCCATGTTGCTGAGTTTAAATCAACATTACTGTATTCTTCTGATTCCATGACTGTTGCTGCACCAGTGTGCAGTAAATTTCTAACAGAATGTGTCAGCATATTGTGACAGCCCGCACTTTTGCTTAAAAAAGTCCCTTCTGTGATGCTGGAACTCAATCCTTTTTTTGTGCCGTACTGAAGTCATCCCCTGTTAGCTTTCATGCACTAACCGCCCATCATGCTTCAGCTCTCCAAATTGCCCTTTTCAAAATCCTGTGTACTATGGGACCATCCTGGCATTTTTGACTCAAAGAGGGACTTTCTCTACAGTTGTGGCAGTGTTGAAGCAGGATGATAGATATAAAAAAGCCCTTTAGTGCAAAGACCATATCAAAAGAAAAAAGCATGGCGTTCAAGGCTAGAATGGATCCCCTCTTCCTGATCTGTAGAAAACAGGTTAGAGACACATAAATTCTCTTTGTGTTTTACTTGCCCGCTTCCTTTGTTAGCTAGACGCACAAAAGAGACTGCAGTCTGTTAGTGACGTTAGTGAGTCAGCTTTATCTTTCAGTGCAGTTACGAGTGAAGGCTGTGGAGGTGGCATCCTGTTTTGTTGTGAATTAATCACAATGAGTGCTTCAGCCTGAAGGAAAAGTCTGGGTGAGGAGACAATGCAGGCTCCCTTCCACTCTTTAATTGGGAATGCTAAGCAATTTAATTTCAGTTGGACTATTAAAAAAAAAAAAAAAAAAAAAACATTCAGAGAAACAGAAAGGTGTTGAAATGAATCAGTGCTTGTTACCCTCATTGTCTATCTCAATGGGTGTACTTCTTTAACATCTGAAATCCAATCTTGTTTTAAAGATAATTGAGATCTACTCGTAGAGTGTAAATGGGGAACTGACACCTATGATCATGTAGTGTAATTAATACAGCTCATTGTTCTTCCACAGCCTGCAGGCCTATGTTTTCATGTTAGTTGTCACACTTTTCTTTTTAGTGAATACTTTAGTATTTTATTTAATTTTATTGTATAAATGCACAAACCCTTTTGTGACAAAATTCCTTTCTTAGGAGAGGATTAAACTGATTATTTCAAGATTTTTAGCGATGTCTGTCCGTCTGTCTGACTGTCTATCTATCTACCATATTTTCCGGACTATAAGTCACCCTTTTTTTCATAGTTTGGCTGGTCTTGCGACTTACAATCAGGTGCGACTTATTTATAAAAATGTATTTGACATGAATCAAGAGAACTGGACTATAAGTCGCATTTATTTAAAACCAAGCACCAAGAGAAAACATTACTGTCTACAGCAGCAAGAGGGCGGTCTATGCTGCTCAGTGCTCCTGTAGTCTATAATGAAGACATAGAGCGCCCTCTCGCGGCTGGAGACGGTAATGTTTTCTCTTGGTTCTTAATAAATGTGACTTATAGACCAGTGCGACTTATATATGCTTTTTTCCTCATCATGACGTATTTTTGGACTGATGCGACTTATACTCAGGTGCGACTTATAGTCCGAAAAACACTATCTATCTATCTATCTATCTATCTATCTATCTATCTATCTATCTATCTATCTATCTATCTATCTATCTATCTGTCTGTCTGTCTGTCTGTCTGTCTATCTATCTATCTATCTATCTATCTATCTATCTATCTATCTATCTATCTATCTATCTATCTATCTATCTATCTATCTATCTATCTATCTATCTATCTATCTATCTATTGTTTGGTTGCATAGCAAACTGAGAGAGTTAAATCTAAAATGAATTTGAGGATTTTCATATAATAGACTTTTCAAGACTTTTGTATGTTCTTCTTTGATGACAGCCCTCTCCAGCTGATATGGATTTTATAAGTATATGCAATACCCACAATAATTCATTGTCTGGCATCATTTAGAAGTTTCCAAATAACTTTAATGGAAGCAATAATAATAATAATAATAATAATAATAATAATAATAATAATAATAATAATAATAATAATAATAATAATAATAATAATAATAATAATAATCTGACCAAACAGTTCATATATTGTCAAATGTAATGATTTGATAAGTGACCTAGAAAAGGTAACAGTCATATAAATGTTTCCTATTTAAAGTCATAACATTTATTTCTTTTTGGGAATCATAAAACTTTTTTCACCTTGAAGTTGTATTTTGAATCCCAGACTCTCAATGTCATCTCAAACTTCTTCACGCCACTAAATATATCTCAGAATGCATCTCAGAAGCTGCCGATCTCCTGGGATTGTCAGACACAACAGTCTCTGGAGTTTGGAGGGGGGGAAAAATCAGATGAGCAGCAGTTGCTGGTGAAACTGCTTTGTTAATGAGAGGGTTTGACAGAGAGTGGCTAGAATGGTCCAAGCTTTCAGGAAGGTGGCTAACTAAAATAGCAATGTATGACAACGGTGCTATCCACCTTGAACCTTTAAGTGGTTGGCCGGAGCAGCAGGCGAACAGCAGATTCCTCTGTCAGCTAAGAACAGCTACAGTGAGCATATGCTCGCCAAACTGGACATTAGACAGTTGGAAAACATTGATTTTCTGATGAATCAAGATTTCAGATGTGATACAGATGGTAGGGTCAAAATTTGGTGTTATCAACATTAATTCATGGATCCATCCTGCATTTTTAATTTTTAGTACTTAATATTTTTTTGGTTCAGGCTGCTCCTGCTGGTGAAATGTTGTGAATATTTCCTTGGCACACCTCCTTTCCAGGCTTTTTGAGCATCATTTAAATTCCACATCCAACCTCACATCCAACCTGCTGTGATCCTGCATCCTTGCTGACTACATGCATCTCTTTATGGACACACACAGTCTACCCATTGTCTAATAGCTCGTTCCAGCATGATAACATGCCATGTCACAAAGACAGGTGATGTCATTGAGTTTAGGACAATGGTCTCCTGGGAATGGCATGAATGTGCAGCTGATGTTAATGTGTGATATTCTCATGTCAATACGGACTAGAACCTCCAAGGAATGTTTCTGCTTGTTAAATCCATTCCATCAAGAATTCATGCCAGTTAAATTAGTCATTAGAATTTAAAGGATTAGTTCACTTCCAGAAAAAAAAAAAAAAAAAAAAAAAACAATAGAATAATTTACTCACCCCCATGTCATCCGAGATATTCATGTGTTTCTTTCTTCAGTCGAAAAGAAAATAAGGTTTTGAGGAAAACATTCCAGAATTCTTCTCAGTATAATGGACTTCAATGGGAGCCAATGGGTTCAAGGTCCAGTTTCAGTGCTGCTTCAAGGGTTTCTACACAATCCCAGCCCAAGGAATAAGGGTCTTATCTAGCAAAACGAAAAAAAAAAAAAAATGTATATATATATATATATATATATATATATATATATATATATATATATATATATATATATATATATATATATATATATAATACTTTTTAACCACAAATGCTCTTCTTGCACTAGCTCGACCTCACACATTGCAGTCACGTTGGAAAGTTTATGTGAGACGTATGCAGAAGTACTGACCCAGTGTTTACAAAGCGAAAGTGCAAAGAAAGTCAAACACCATTTACAAAAAAAAAATAAAATTAAAAAAGAAAGTAAAACAATGATGTCTGACGATTTTAAAGTTGGAAGAGAAGATGAGATGTTTTTCGCCCTGCTCTTTTTTTTGAAACGGAGTATACAGATGAAGAACTAACCGTGCACTTGACCTTTCCAGCATGATTATATAATGCGGAAAGTCACACGTCGCAGAGCTAATACAATCAATTTTGGTTAAAAAGTATACAAGAATGACAGATCGTTTCACTAAAAACTTACATTCCTCAACTGGGATCACGGAGCTGCATTGAAACTGCATTCTGGAACTTCAATCTGCTGCATCCCAATAAAGTCCACTATATGGAGAAAAATCATGAAATCCTCAAATACCTTAATCATCTTTTGACTGAAGAAAGAAAGACATGAACATCTTCAATTACACAGGGATGAATAAATTATCAGGATTTTTTTATTCTTGAAGTTAACATAAAAAAAAAAAACATAAATAAAATAACATAGCAATATGGTTCTTTTAAGGTGAATCTTTGAGGCTCCTCATACAATCACGTATGTTCATCTCTCATTTTGCGTCCTGCTGTGGCTTTTAATTTGCTGCTGTCAATCATCTATGAATAATTGGCCATTTCTTGTGGTTAATGTGTTTTGTGTGAAACCTTTATTTGAGCTGTGGGGATAGTATCAACTGCTGGGTAATGAGATGTCCTTTGAAGCTCAGCCCAAAAAAAGTGTTCAAAGCTATTGTAACTTAGTTCCTCACATTCTTCAGGTTGAATTATTAATGAATATAATGTAATGAGCTTCTGAACTAAGGGATTAATATATGTGCTTCGTACATGCTAAAAATACTGATTTAACCTGTGTTGAGAAGAAAAGAAAAAGTGCATCCATGTTTAAAGTATCATACCTGGGCACACAGGGGTGGAGGGTATCCCTGGAATTTGTATTTTTTTATTTTATTATTATTATTTTTTTTTGAAGTATGCATATCACAACCATATTAGTGTCGAAGTTTCAACACTCATCCTGGAAACTGAGAATGACAAATGATACAATGAAATCCAATATTTTCTCTACTTCACAAAATGGGTTTCATTTTCCTAGTGGGTCCACCATTTGAAACATTATCTTGGCACTGGTACAGTATTCAGGATAATCTTGAATAGCACTGGAAATCCTATGAAAAAAAAAAACACTGATTTCCTTTTATGAAATGGGGCAAGTCTTATTTTCTGTGGAATCTTGCATTTGTTTAATAGCACATCAACATTACAGAGATGAACATTTAGCTGTTAAAATTGCTTTTGCGACCTCTGAATGAAATTTTCCCCAGTCTTGACATTAATTAAATAATTTTATGTAAGCACATCAAGCTAATCTGTCTAAGCCAATGCAACCATAACATCACTTATGCAGTCTTTTGTGTAAGCTAATGCTGAAAGACTCTAGGGCAGTGAATAAACATTTCTTGAATAGTTCATGTATTTTAAGCTACATAAGCTTGCAGCTAGTAACTAGTAGGCTCAACTTTGGGTAATTTTCTGTGTATTTATAGTTATTTTTTAAAATATATTCTAAAGTATATATTTCAAGGTATTATAAAAAAAATCTAGCAGGGGCTGTACAGCAGCAATTAAACTGTAAATCACATTTTTTTGAGACACATGCATTTGTCTATCAGTCAAAACTATTATATCAAACATGATTTTGATTTATATATATATATATATATATATATATATATATATATATATATATATATATATATATATATATATATATACATATATTAGGGGTGTAACGATACGCGTATTCGTATTGAACCGTTCGGTACGAGGCTTTCGGTTCGTTACACGGTACGCATTATGTATACCGAATGGTTCGTTGGACTAATTAATTATATTTGAAAAAAAAAAAAAAGAAAGAGAAATATAATGATATGCGTTCAACAAGGTAGCCCAATAACCCAAAGACGTAACAGGCAACGCCCCTGATACTCCCAAAGAAGAAAAAAACACCGACTGCAATGTTTATGTTAGGCTACTCAGTCAGGCGCTCGCTCACTCAGTACGCACTGAAGGCTCGTTGCAAAATGGCCAATGCGTTTAACAGACCAGAAATAGAAGATCCTCCAATAACCAACAGGTCTTTGGGTGCACTTTGGATTCCCTTTAAGCTATAATGGTGATGGCAAGAGAGTGGTGGATAAAAAAACAACGGTATGTCGCATCTGCTACATGACGATAGGGTACACTAGCGGGAATGCAAAAAAACAAAAACAAAAAAACACCAGCGGGAATACTTGAAACATGTCAACTCATTTACCCCGACATCACCTTAGTGTGTCAGTATCTGGGAAAAGACGAAAAAAAGGAGAAACATACACGCAACAAACTATCCCTGCAGCATCAAACTATCCCTCTGTTAAATGCATTAGACATTTTGCAACGAGCCTTCAGCGCGTGCTGAGTGAGCGAGCGCCTTTGGGGCCGTTCACATATCGCGCCTAAAAACACGTGGAAAACACTAGGCGCGTCTTTCTCCTCCTTTCCAAAGCGCTCGGGCTCTTGCGCTCATGAGGCGTCTGTCTTTGCTAAGCAACAATGACATGCTCTCTCCATGAGACGCGGAAATTTCAGCAAAGGATAAATGGATCTGCAGCTCTAAAAATCGCTTGCAGTAGGCTAGCTCTGCTACTAAATTTATTTCAAAACTGCAATCCATATACAACTATGATCAGCTGTTCCTTCATCTTGGCTGAGCTTCCAACGTTGTTACGGGAAAGGATGAAGCTGATTGGTTAGTTCTTGTCACATGACCCGCGGTGCGCTTGCGGCATTCTGAAAAGTTGAGATGTTTTTACATTTTGCTGTATCTAAAACGTACCGAACCGAACCGAACCGTGACATCAGTGTATTGTATCGAACCGAACCGTGAATTTTGTGAACCGTTACACCCCTAATATATATATTATTTCCCCCTTTTCTTTCTTTCTTTCTTTCTTTCTTTCTTTCTTTTTCTTTTTTTTTTCATACCACAAATAAATAAATAGCAATACAGAAAATGACACCAATTCAAATATTATTCGGTTAGATACAAATCATTGTAGAATGTTGATAATTAAACAGTTTTGATTCCCAATGACTTCCGTTGTACTGACTAATAGTTAATGGGAAAATGGTACAGTCAATAAGAACATACCAATATAACAATACCAACATTATCTGTATTATTTTAACACACTGTACCAAACCAAGCATGGCATTGGTAACTAGAAATTGTTGTTAACCTCGGGTCCTCAGGCAATTTAATTGACTTATTATAAGGGAGGCTGTTTCTTTGTTTGTTTTCTCTTTCAACTAATAATTACAGGCAATTTAGAGCAATTAGGGATTGTGCCAAGGATCTAAAATTCCAGGAGATGGTAAAGTTCAATGATCACTCATGAGAAAACCTATATTGATCAACCTATACATTTAAATATTGGGTCAGGCATGTCCACCTCAGTATTTATAGTTATGGCCCAGGATTATGCCTTGAATAAGACAAATTACTTTATTTTTATTTTTTTCTCTCTTTTGGAATCTCCTCATGAAAATATGAGAATGACAGATTTTTAATAAATCAAGCTCAAAGATGTTAGACCTGTTATACTGCCCTGGTGGCTCCTTAATTAATCTAAAGGCGAACTATGTCAATATTGACCTGGTGGAAAAGAAACAAATGACAATGGGCCATATTAATGATGTGAATCAAAGGATAAATAATTAATGGTTTGCTAATAATTAAACTGATTAATTCTAATGCATTATTAAAGGTACACATAAATGTATTTTCTCTCAAAATAAGCCCAGAATTATTAAAGTTTGACTGCATGAATGAACAAATGTTTGTTATTTGTGTATTCATATCTTTCTGAAATGGATTTGTGAATATCCAACAGGCATTCCAATTAATCATTTGACATGTGTAGATGCAAATCCTAAATATTTTACTCCATGTATTCCACCGCATCAGCAAACAAGTTGTATGGATAAAATTTGGTATTACTGCATGCAAAAAGTCTTATTTAAATAACTGTCCATTATATTTTCACATTTTGATTTGTGTGCAATTTTGCTTAGTACATCACCAGCAATATGCCAACAAAGCTAACACACAATCTGTTAGACTGGACATTCATTAAGAGTCCTTAAAAAGGGCACTGCACATATTCCAGATGCATTCATACTGCCACCACTCTGGAACATTAGAAAAGGGGGTACACCAAAACTATGTGGTCACATGCACATTTTATGCATACAGTATGTAATTAGGCATAGGTATATGTGTCTATGAACACATGACCCTGCAGTGAAGATCTAAGACATTTGCTTTCTATGGCTCACCAGTTCCACAGACACTTACCCCTTTCTTTTTACTCATCTCCATCTTCTGTCAGAGGAGAGAGATCTACTGTCCTACACACATGTGCTATCGCTCGGGCATATACCCATGAAGCAGCTGTGTGCTCTTAGCCAAAACACACTTTTCACAGTTATTTTAAACATTAACCTGATCTCCACTGCCAAAATGAGGAGTTGTGTGCTTTAAAACAAAGTGTCACTAGTGGGACTAAATGGAACTGCAAAAATAATGATAGTTATCAAAAAGGTCTCCTAAAAACTTTCTTAAACACTTGTGTGCCTTAGAAGGTACCAGTTGTTGTCTAATTGCAAAAAGTTGTCTAAAAGGTCCCTAATTGCTAGAAATTGCCTGTAATTAATAGTTGATTAATATATATATATATATATATATATATATATATATATATATATATATATGAGAGGATAAATGTGAAATATAGAATGAGAAACATTGTATATAATATGCAATGTCAAAATGCATTGCCTTCTCACTTTTCAGTTCGAATAAAGTGCTGCCAAAATCCTGCCAAATATTGATTCCACAAAGTTGAAAATATGTTAAATTTGATATTGTGAAGTAGAATAGAAAGGCAAACATCTAAAATGTTCAGCATGGCAGATTTGATGCTGTCAAATTCACCAAATATATATTTATTTTTTATTTCCTTTTTTTATTTTTTGAAAAACAAGAAGTCTGAAAATGACATTATTAATTATTTTAGGTAACTGGATGTTAAAAATTTATGAAAGAGTAGTTTGGGAAAGAGTAGAATGTGTGACATTTTACTGATTACATATTTATAAATGCGTCATCCAATCCTGGCTCAAGTTGTTCCTTAGCATCTGTAGCATGATTTTTCTTTTTTAAGGATGGTCAATAAAAAATAAAAAAACACACCAAAAAAGGCATGCAAAACTTCAAACTCTGTGTGCAAAGTCCTTTAGTCTGAAGCTATGCAACATTCACTTTTGTGGCTGGAAACATATACTGTAAAGCTGCACCATTGCAGAGCTTTGTATAATACAAGCCTCTTTAGGAGGGTTGTACAAAAGAAGTCATTACTCAGAAAGAACCATGTAAAAGGATCTGTGCAGTTTGCCAAAATTCATAACACTGATGCATTGGTGAAGGGAAAGATTTAGAGTCCAGGACAGAGCTGTTTAGCTAGAAGTCAAACCGATCTGTGTGATGCAAACCTAACAATACACAGAGCACACCACATCTAGAATGAAGTATGGTGGTGGAAGTATCACGCCATAGGGTTACTTTGCATCAGCAGGAACAGAACATCTTATTAAAAGAAAGAAAAATGGAAGACCCAATGCAGAGAAATAATGCAAGAGAATATCATTTGACTTGATATAAACTGAATCTTGGTAGCTCATCTTTGAAAAGATCAATAACTCAATTCCATGTTAGGCTACATAACCTAAAAATATCTAAATGTGGGAATTGATGCTAAAGTTGCATCACTTTTTGTCAACAATATTGTATTACATGAAAAAAAAAAAAACATGAACAGTTTACAGCTTAATACATTTTGAGTGAACCTAAATGCAATCACACTGTATTTGTAATTTGGTAAAGGTACAAACATACTGGAACAGTATCTGCAGATTTTAAGATTCAAGCGTTTACTGCTGGGTCATCATTCATAGAGGAAAGGAGAGAGAAATGCAGTCTTACAAGGTTGCTAATCATAGGGTGTCCAACTGTATCATACAAGTCATTCATTTAATTAAAAAGTCTAGCCTTTAGGCTGAGACTTTTGTGCTGTATTATTAATATCATATCTTGTGATGAACCCAAACTAATAAAACAAAAGAAGAGAAAAGCAGTGCATAATTATTCAGGATCTAATCGTGATCACCTCTTGGCAAAGTTATTACATGTCTTTTTTTTTTTTTTTTTTCTCTAGTCCAACCTCATAATCCCTGTTGTGTGGTGCTTATGGCCCAGCATGGGTGTGTTATTCACACTCTAGTGATTTACATGCTACTTGCTTTAGTTTATACAGCTTGACATCCAACAATCCTCTGTTAACTGAAGACATATTGGAACCTGCATACACTCTCAGTGTGAGCCAATGTTAACACACAGTGCTGCATATATAATGAGCCAAGGTCATTTACAGAAACACCAGAAACCTGATGCTCATTCTGCATTTCATTAAAGGTTTCTTTTTGACTGTTTATTATTTATCTTTTTTGGGCACTTTATTCTCCCCCTCATTTGCAGACCAAAATGCAAGACTACTGAAGATTACAATTAATATTATTAATATTTTATAATAGTAAAACATTGTTCAGGAAAATATGTTATCTACAAAATGTATTTATTCATTTAGAGAAATATTTCCAAGTTGTAATGACTAATCCTCATTGTGTTACAATAGTTGGTTTCAGCAGACTTTCTTCAAACTTGAAATAAATCATTTTGGAAATGATTTTCTTTTAATATTTAAGCTGCTGTTTTAAAATCTGTTCCCCCATTTTATCCTCTTTACTTCTCCCCTGTTGTTGACAGTAGGAGCCAACACAGTCAAAGGCGATGATTTCACCAATAATGAGAGTGGCGAAAATAAAGGTATTTTTTCCATCTTTTTTCTATTTTTAACAACAACAAAAAAAAGATTCCAGCCTGAAACCTGCATGAAAGCGAAACCAATTTTTTCCTGTAATGAATTCTTTAGGTTTATTTAATTTTGTTCTTACGTTTTTTGGCCATCGAAGCGCACCATCATAATGCACATCTTTTTGACACCTCTTTCCTCTTTGGCGATTCCTAGCACCGCGCTGAAGGACTGAGTGAAAAGGCTAAAGTTTGCCTCCGCAGAAAACACAAGAACATCCATAAAATAACACTTGTTCCCACATAAATACTGCCTTCTCCCAGTGCTGCAAAGTGAAAGATGGTCGACGAAAGTCTGCATGCCTTTTTTTCCTCTCCTCCTCAAAGAAAAGATTAAACAAGTCATGTTTCCCTCTTTTTTTCTCAGTTTTGCCATTATTTTTCTTTCATTGCCCGGTGAAGCATGAGCACTAACCTGTGTTGTTTTGACGGTGGAAATCTGTTCATTTGTAACTCCTGTCGGATGCTGTGTTAAAGAAACTCTTCTCACCGTAATATTAATGGCTTGCTCTTTTGCATCCCATTATACTTGGACAGATAATATTTTGTAAGACACAACACATTATAAGATGCCATGAACGGGTAGAGCCGTGTGAATGTATGTTTTATACACGGTGGTCAAAGTGTATGAAAAAAAAAAAAGAAAAAACAAGGTGGATGCTTTTAGCTGACTCCATGCAATAATGAAAAACAGTAAAAAAACAAAAAAAAAACAAAAAGAAAAAACTAAATAAATTAAATAAATGTCGATAAAGATTCATTTTGCGATTAAAACCTTTAAATGGTAGATTATTATTGTCAACAATAATTCAATATTTTGCAGAATGTGTCATTAATAAACATGACACTAAAACTGTTAGTAGGTGACAGCAAGCCCGTTTTATTAAATGATTAACTGAATTATTCAAATCAAATGATTGGTTCAAAATAGCTGATTCAATTAGAAACGAAGCAATCTTCATTAATGGAACGTTGAATCATTGGCTCACTCGATTCTTTCAAAAATTAATTCAATCAGGAACAAAACACTGCTGTGTTGCTCTGCTCTGTTGCATACAATTAATAGCACATTTGCAATTATGTACACATGCTGATATTCAGGAAAGCACGCTTGCTTATGTGATCAAAAAAAAAAAAAAAAAACTCATACAGGAGTATTTATTTCTTTAATTACTCAATAGTGTATCA
Organism: Carassius auratus; assembly: GCF_003368295.1. Classification (NCBI taxonomy): domain Eukaryota; kingdom Metazoa; phylum Chordata; class Actinopteri; order Cypriniformes; family Cyprinidae; genus Carassius; species Carassius auratus. Next base: position 10,244,090 of record NC_039268.1, on the reverse strand, counting down.
TTCGTCCCTCACAGTCACACATTCAGCATAATAATGTTATGTAAGGGGAATGTCTTTAAACTTGAATCAAGAAAGTATAATACGTTCTGTTGACTTCTTTAAAAAGAACGTCAAAAGTTGTGCTTGGACCATTTTGCATGAAAAAAAAAAAAAAAAAACTATAAATCAATAAATAAACCTTGCTTGAGCTTGTATTGTGCAGCTCATTTTGAGTTCTAATTGGCCAGTCGGCGTTATTTAGTTCATAAATTATCATACATAGAGAACTGTAATATTTCATTTGCATTAAAAGTTGAATATAAAAAACAACGGTCACATTAACAAACCATTAACTACAACATTTTCCTCAATAAAGTCCTAATTGTCTGCTTATTAATAGTAAGGTAGTTTAGAGCCAGATATATGATATCTGATATATAACATATATGATAACTGACTTGATCTGTATTGGGCACAGGATGTAGTGGTGTCTCTTGACGCGTCTGATAAATTGCTTTTGTGGATCTGACTGTGGTTTGTGGCTGCCGAGGAGTCAGCTGTCATGATCTGTGAGTGATGTGTGCGATCATTGATTGCTGCTGTCCAGACTTGTTGTACTTTCTGATTGCCCTCTGATACCTGTATCTGTATGGAATAGAGCAAACACATGTTTGTAGCCAGCTGGGAAAATACTACAAGAAGAATTTTTTTGAGATCTTATTTTTGCTCTTTTACAAGGTTCCGCTTGAGCAATAACCTGAATACTATCGCTCACAAAGTTTGCTGAAAGAGATTGCATTCCTCTTGCAACCCGTCACTGTGTGGACACATAATGGTAAAATTGTCAACATCAACAGTTATTTATTATTATTATTATATATATTTTTTAAAGCAGTTCCCAAACAAAAAATTAAAGTTTGTCATTGTTTACTAATGATTACTCACTGATAAACAACTAGTTAATATTGAGGATTTGTTAATCATTTTCTCATGTGCCATATAGCTTAACAATGTTGTAATGTTGAGTATGAGCAATTGAACATTTCTTTATTTAGTCTGGACACATGTTTTCTACAGGCCAATTATTTGTGTGTGGTGTTTCGTGTATAATTGAAAATATTGCTTACGGCACATTTTCTATAATATAAAATATGCATACATTTATGGGGGGAAAGTCATGTTTCTCATCAGTGAATTGGTAATTAAAAGGGAAATATCAGCTATAAGAATAGACTTAGACTGTGGACTGAGTTGCCCAGATGGCATATTAACATTTACAAATGCCTGTTTAATCTCTGCATTTTGAAATTAGGCTGCCTTCAAAAGAAACACTGTTAAGTCCTGTAATACCTCTACCGAACGCTTCTTGTTCTGAAGAGACGAAGGTGGTGTTTTCAGAAGGGCAGGATCGATGCTCTCTGTCTGTGTGAACATCTGCAGTGGCGATGAATTACTCTTCCTGGCTCCCTTGAGGTTGTACCTATACCATAAGACTCCCCTGCAAAATCACCCTACAGCAATGCACCAGCCTATGCAATTCCCTGCCACCTTTGAAAACTCACCCAGAAAGACTCTTTAAATGCATGGAAATGAAAGAGAAAGCTATTCTTTCAGGCTGTTGTCCCTTTTAAAAGGATGACACTATTTAGACTCAGCCTGTACAGAAAGGAAGAGCTTTAGTTTGGAAATGAATGAGTGAAAGAATATCACTTGTCAACCATGCCTTAATTGGTTAACATGGGTTCTGAATGAAGGGCCTACGGCATTACTTTAACCGCTTTATTAAAGGTTTATGTTGAAAGCTTACATTTGAGATCCAGTAGCAGTACATGAATATCAAATATGGTGCATGTCCAGAAGCCACGGTTGACTTCTGCTTGATATGAGGCCAATAATTGGCATACAATTGCCTTTAATGATATATTAGAGCTAGGTTTTCGCTGGCGTGCCTGCCCTGTATTGCTGTGCATAACAATTCTGTGTTACAGCTGAACAGACTGACTGAACAGCTCAGCACTGTACAGACTGCATGGTCATTAACAGCCATCCTTCCCCACTAACACTTCTGGGAACAGGTTATTCAAAACTGAAAATTCAATCATTATTTTCTTATCTTTCAAAACCAGTTTGACTTGCTTTCTTCTGTGGAACATAAATACATTATTTGTATTTTTTTATGTTAAATGTTATAGCAAAAGTAGAAAATGTAAAATTAAACTATATATGAAGAGTTTATTTGCAGAAAAAAAAAAGATAACTAAATTTTTAACAATTGTGGATTCTAATGAATCTCGATGAAGCTGCAGTTTGATTATTTCGATTAAGTAAAAAAAAAAAAACAAATGCAGCTAACAGTAAAACACAATAAAAACCTGACAACAACAATAAAAAGAAGAAAAAAAGGGAGTTATCTGTTTCTCCAAATATACTCTCTGTATATATTTCATTATGTATGCATACATACAGTATATATAAATTGATTTATGCATATACTAAAAATATATGTAAGTTCGGGGTCAAGTATTTTTGGTAAAATTTAAAATATAATCATTATAACTGTAGTATTAATGCTAAATTATGTCTTTTAATGCACCTTATAATGCATTGTACAGTCTCATGAATAGTTGTAACCACAGTTAGTACACTACATACATTACATAACACTTATCAATTGATTGTTACATTATGCATTTTAGATGTGAATTTGGTCATAATCATTTATGACTAGACACACAAATGTATTGTATATATCCCTTTATAATAGATTATACATAAATACATTATGTAAAATGTTATTTTTTGAAGGTAAAAAAAAAAAAAAAAATCAATCAGCAAAACCAGTTTCAAATGCTGATAACCAAGAAAAATTTCCTGAGGAAGTTTCATGTGACACTGCAGAGTAGAATAATGGCTGCTAAAGTTCATCTTTGCACCACATGAATAAATTACTGCAACAGACAATTACAATGTGTTCTTTTGAATAATTTCACAATATTGCACATTTTATACATGCAACACTGTATTTCATTTTACACACATTTTACACTGTATTTCCTGATCAAATAAAAACTTTGGCGAGCATAATAGACTTTTTTTGAAAAGCCAGTACATTCTGCTAAATAGCTCCTTCTGTTTTCCATAGTAGTCATACAGGTCTGAGATGACACGAGGACGAGGAAATGCTGACAGAATTTTCATTTTGAGGTGAACTATCTCTTTAATAAGAACTGTTGAGTCTAATGAAGAATTCAGCTCTTTCTCTCTCGTTCTTGCTCTGTATAAAGATGAGTAATGTGTGCAGTGCCGTGCAGCACATGAGGGAATATATTATCCTCCTCGGCCTGTCCTGGCAATGATGAATGTCCAGGGTGTGTGCACTGCAGAGTCACCCCCACTCACTCTCTCCTTTCGTTCATTCAACCCTTCCCTTTTCTCTCTATCTCTTTGACACTCTTGCTCTCTATATCTTTTCCTTTTATTTTATTTCTGTCTTTCATGTTCTCTCATCCTCTTTACCAGTGTCTTCTTGTCACTGCACAGTTCCACAGACAAAACAAGAAAGGGAACTTGTATAACATCTAAGCCTTGGCACTGACAGGATGGGGTCAAAGTGGACGCCTAAAGGCCCATTCACTCTGAAGATGTTCTTGTATCTGCCTGGGCTGTTCTTCCATGTAAATATGCTCTAGAAGAAGTGAGTGAATGAGTAACTAACACAACTACTATCAGGAATGGATAAAGAAATAAAGTGGATAAGATGCATAGAATATAAGTGATTAATTTGGTTGTTGCTACAGCAGAGTTAAGTTACAAAATGGACTAAAGATAAACTGTTGTTTCCAATAACTAATAAGGTGAAGCAACACATTTTGTGAGCAAATTAAATATTGTTTGTTGTTATTTACTGATAATAGCTATGCAACATATTTGGATTACTTGTATGATGTCTTTATGAACTTTTTGAAACTTGAACATTTTGTCAGTGCATGGAGTCTCATGAGAGAATATTACAAATGTTTTAATCTGTGTTTGTAAGGGTTTGGAACACATAAAGGGTGAGTAAATAATGGCTGAATTTTGAATTAAGGGTTAAGTAGCACTTTAACCATAACATTTGTTTGCAATAAGGAAAAGTGAAACTGTAGAGTATTGCAGTAGTAACTCAAAGTGGTTAAATTCCACTGGAGTGCATAACTGATAAAATTAATATTGTGAATTACTTTTTTTTTGACAAAAGCTAGGAAAAAAAATAAATAAAAAATAAAAATCAGTTCAGCTTTTAAAAACGAGATGTTCGGTTCCATTTCACTGTGCCAGCAGTAGCTGTTTTTGCATGCAAGAACTAATTCTGGGTGTACAGCCCCCGAATCATCAATCCCAAGGGCCAACATGTTTGCCAACTTTGCAGGTTTCCAATGCCAGTTGAGTTTCAACACACCTGGGATGCAAAATGTGCTGCCTTCTCTGCTAACAGCCCCTCCAATATGTCCCCTTGATCTATGGGTTTCACTGTGAAGAGCCTTAAGATGTGTATAGGCATCTACTTTTAACAAGTTCATGGCAGCACTCCATTCTCGTAATGTGTTTCTGGATAGTTCTCCTTCCAATAGCTGTGGCGATGAAGGATTTAAATGGTTTTCTTGGAAGGAGCCCATGAAATTAGTACCTAAACTGCTTCTACTGGGTCAAGTTTGTCAGTTAAGATTCTCCCTAATAGAGCTCTCCAATTACGTGGGTGGAAAGTTTTGTCAGCGTTGGTAGTAATGGGTCAGGATAGGTAATCCTAGACTGGTATAAAAAGGTAAAACATCAACACAATACCTGTGTAACATCTCCACTAAACAAGAAGTCCTTGCGCAGCTATTAGTCTGCCTGGTTGAGAGGCAGAGTATTAGACAGGAGGTTCTGGCCTTGCTGATGGTCCAGCGCAATAAAGGCGCTGCGACGCTGAAAGTTGTACACCAGCAAAGAGCTGCAAAATAGATGCACTCGCATTAGTGCGCTGCCTGGCGCCCACTCAGAACCCGACCGAGATTAATCACCTGTCACGACGGGTTGTTTTCCAGCTTTCCCTCTCTTTCTCTTTCTCTCTCACTCTGTTTCCCTCTCTCTCCTTCTTTCTGTTTTCCTTTGCGGGGGAGAACGATACACAGGCTTGCCTTTAATTCTGCACGCCTGCCCACAGGCACTGTAGTTTTGTGCCAGCGCTGCAGCAGACCACGCTGTGTGTTTGTGTGCATTTGTCTGCGTGTTTGTGCACCACCTCTATGCTGTTAATGAAGCCATATGCAACAGAAACCAATAATCAAAGTACAGTGAGGTGGCTTTGGCTGAACACCAATTACTCTGGGTCTTACGCCGTACCCCTGCTGGACTCCACTCCAGTCTGAGAAGCCAACAAGGGCGTTTCTAATGCAGATATACCACTCCCACTGAGACGAGACTGTTTGCAGTAAGTGTGTTTACAGAAGTGGATGCAAACAAACACACACACACACACACACACACACACATACACACACAAACACACACCAAATGTCATAACCCCTTTTTGAAGCCATTAGCTCTCATTCCATCAGCAGTTTTGAGCAGACTGAGGAAGCTTTGATGAAATATTAGTATACACATTATCCTAATAAGAGTAACAGTGCAAACCACAGAGCATTAAAACACACTTAATTAAAGATGCAAACTGATTATTCACCCTGAAAAAAAAAACAAAAACAAAAAAAAAACAGTGTTATGACTTGTTTGTAAACAGTATTTTTTAAGGAGTCGTTGAATCAATTGTAATTCATTGTTACGTAGGTGATTTTGTGAACATTCAGAAAAGTTAACTGTCTTAAAGAAATAGTTCACCCACAAATGAAAATTCTGATTTCATTTAAGCACCCCCGTGCCATTCCAAATCTGTATGACTTTCTTTCTTCTATGGAATGTACAGTACAAATAAACACCCACCAACCATTCAGAACTGCCTTAATTCTTTATGGCACAGATTCAACAAGGTGCTGGAAGCATTTCTTAGAGATTCTGGTCCATATTGACATGAAAGCATCACACAGGTACTGCAAATTTGTTGGCTGCTCATCCATGATGCAAATCTCCTGTTCCACAACATCCCAACTGTGCTCTGTTGGATTGAGATCTGGTCACTTGTGGAGGCTATTCCAGTATTGTGAACTCATTGTCATGTTCAAGAAACCAGTTTGAGATGATTTAAGCTTTGTGACATGGAGCACTGTCCTGCTGGAAGTGGTCATAAAGGGATATGATCAACAATAGTATTCAGGTAGGTCATGGCCCTTAAACAATTCTCAACGTAATAAGAAAATATCCCCTACACCACTGCACCAACAGGAGCATCCTGAACCATTGATACAAGGCAGGATGGATCCATGCTTTCATGTTCTTTACATCAAATTCTAAAACTGCCATCTGAAAATCACAGAAGAAACCGATACTCAACAGACCAGGCAACCGTTTTCCAATCTTCTATTGTCAATTTCGGTAACCCTGTAAAAATTGTCTCATTAGTTTCCTATTCTTAGCTGACAGGAGTGGTAACCGCTGTGTTCTTCTGTTGGTTTGATATGCTGTGTTTTCAGAGATCTTGCTCTGCATATCTCAGTTGTAGCGAGTGGTTATTTGAGTTACTGTAGCCTTTCTATCAGCTCAAACCAGTCTGGCCATTCTCATCTGAACTCTGGCATCAACAAGGCATTTTCGCCCACAGAACTGCCGCTCACTGGAAATGTTCTCTTTTTTCTGACCACTCTATGTAAACCCTAGAGATGGCTTTGCATGAAAATCCCAGCAGATCAGCGGTTTGTGAAATACAGTACTCAGACTAGCCCATCTGGTACCAACAACTGAGTTATGTGCAAAGTTTTTTAAGTTTTCCCCATTCTGATGCTCAGTTTGAACTTCTCCAGATTGTTTATGAACCAAAATGTAGGGTGACCATACGTCCTATTTTTCCCGGACATGTCCTCTTTTTGGACCTAAAAAAAATGCATCTGGCCAGTGTTTCTAGTTTGCCCAAAATGTCTTGGATTTGGTTTTGGCTTTTTACCAAAAGTTGCCATTCATTGTGTGTGTTTTTGTATTAAAGCCCTGCTGTTTTCTTAATTCTGCTCCCGCTGAATTTCTGACCATTATTGCCTACTCCCAGAAACATTGTAATATTTAATATAATTTTCGCACATCAGGGAGCCGCTACCAATATGCAGAGTTAAAATCACTTTGGATGCAGCTCATGTTGGAAGCAGGGTCAACAAATCCACTTTTTTATTTTATTTTTATTTTTTAATGAAATTGGGCTGATTTTGAACTATTGTGAAGGGTTGATTTTCTCCTGTGGTTTAAAGGTGTGAAATATTGCATAAATTACATTTGCCTGAATTGCTTGTATTGAAACTGCTAAAACCGTGGTAGATGTTAAGTTTGGTGAAGGATGGCTGATGGAAGCCTTTTAGCTGTGTTTATGATCAGTCTGCACTGAATTGCTTGCATGTGATTGGCTGAATAGATATTTGCATTAACAAGCAGTTTAACAGCTGTACCTAATAAAGTGGCCGTTAAGTGGAAATATAGGCCAGTGGTTTACAGCTTCCCTTAAGATGCATTAGTTGATATTATTATATTGTTCGGCGTCTGCAGTAAAATCACTCATCTAGAACGTTTCAGTGCGTGTTTTTATTGTGACTAAACGAAAGGATACATCTGTATCTACATTTGTTGTTCCGTTCAAGACCATTAGATATCTGGTGTGAGAAATCTATAGTCCGGTAAGCCTGCCTGCAATTTGTGAAATGTTATCAAAGACTTCCTCATCCTAGGGCTTCATGTCTCGTGTTTTATAATCAGCCTCCTACACATGTACTAATCAGGGGCTTTAATCAGAACAAGAGAGACCCACAAATAACCAACTCATCTTGCAGCAATTACGGACTTCCCTGTGCATGAGCCACATCTTGAGGTGAATCTCGCCGAGGTACGATTAGTTTCAATGGAAATGTGGCTTGGTAATGGTATAAAAGAAGCACTTTAATTTGGGATATTTGTCTAATCTTCTCATTTGGGATCTTACTATTGGATTTGCTTGTCAGAGTGTAAAGCCTAATGTATTCTACTGATGTTCGTTTTTTGAGAAAAACTGCCAGTGCTTTTGTCTGGCCACTAATAGTTGGTGAGAAAGGGTTGTTTAATTATCCTACAAATATAAAAAGCGTTTACTTTATGTTCAAATGATTTTTTTCTTTTTCTTCCTGCAGACATCCATGATGAGAATGGACTGAGGCCTGTTATGGTTTATATCCATGGTGGGTCCTACATGGAAGGCACAGGCAACATGATTGACGGCAGCATTCTGGCCAGCTACGGAAATGTAATCGTGGTGACCCTGAACTATAGGCTGGGAGTGCTTGGTAAGTCATTGGTTTTTCTTTAAATGGTGGATGGTTTTGATTATGGAATGTCTTGCTGACCTCCTGTTTTATGTTCACCCTCCTACACACGCGATAAAGATATACACGTGTTAAAGTGGCTCATGATCTTGGAATAGCTGAGAAATAAAAGGGTCTCAGGCTTAAAAGTCACAGACTTTAAAATGAAGATTTCATTTTGTGTATCAGTGTGTAAAAATAAGAGGTGTTGAAATGTTTTATAAGGTCTAGTTTAATTTCCTGCAAGCAGCTATGGTCATGAAATGCATATACAATATAATTTTCCCAAATAATTTCAGTTTCTTGACCAATTATGCCTCAGTGTTATTATGCTATTATAGTATTTATTAATATTTAGAAGGAGGCAATTTCTTATATATATATATATATATATATATATATATATATATATATATATATATATATATATATATATATATATATATATATATATATATATATATTTATATTAAGGACCGATTCTCACTATTATTTAGCTGCTTATTAGCATGCATATTACTAGCATACTTGCCATTTATTAATACTTTTAAATATTATATTTAAATATACTAAAAGTCCACTCTGGATTTCATAAACTCTTCTTTCACCTTTCATTCCAGTAAACAGTTATGTTTCAGTAGGACATACATAATAATATTTAATATTAAGTATGATTAATAATTTAAGTTTACGAATCTCAGTCTCTTGGACTGTCACTTCTCCTATCGGATGTGGTGGGTAAACATTAAAAAGGATCATCGTTTTATTCACAGTCCTCCACTTCAGCTGTTTTTGTAACTAATTATCAGCCACAGCTCTGTTTGAGGCTGGCTATATTTAGACGTGTTGGAGGAAAGGGTATAGGCCTCTGCAAAAGTGTGCACTGCAGGAAAAAGACAGTAGTTGGGGGAAATAGAGGAAATTTGCAGCAAGACTGAGGACAGGAGTGAGAGAGCGCGAGCGAGGCCTTTGTTAAACGAGTTTCTGCTTCCCTGCCTGACAGTGCGCAGCATGAAGGTGATGGAGATGTTCTAAAGTGTCTGGCTGTCTCCGTCTTTATGGAGAACAGTTTGAAGTGTGGTGGCAGTGAAAAGCTGAGCCCTAGATGGAGGATAAAGTGAGATTGGAACATGTTCCCAAGCATATAAAATTGCAGGATCGTTTCCCTTTTGTACACCTTCTTCAGAGAGTGAGAGCTCTTTCTCCACAACAAAAGTCATATTTTAACACCTCGGAGGTATCTTGGATCCAGCAAGTGTGTGTGCACACTGCACAGACTGCTGTCTAGTTGGCCCGTGCCCAGTCCGCCACCAGCGAGACAGATTTTCTTCTCAGCTGTTTTTAGACCTAGTGTTGTAATGGCTTTATCCAGCTTTTAGACACATGCTCACTGATTAGCCAGCCAAGGGAGAGAGGAGCATTCCGATGTGAAAAAACGGTTTTCAGAAAGTCATGCACTCCTTTCTCAAATGGCTTGTTGGAGAACAAAAACTGTGGCTGAACATATGTAGGCACATTTAAGATTGATACTGTACACTGACTGTTTGGTATGTATAACAGGGTTGTTAGTGTCATAATCATGTAGGAAGTGATACGACTGCATGGTTGTTTATTTACATTCATTTTCATATAGGCTGCATGGGTATGCATTTGTACGGATGTGCTTTTTGCTGTCGAATGTAACTGTGTGTGTGCTATCATAGTAATTGCTTCATCTGCAGTGGGGCACATGTGGCCTGCGATGATCCAGTGGAGGCTGTTAGAATTAACTGAGATGTGTCACTGGCACATGACTCTGTTTCTCTCTCTCTCTCTCTGTCTCTCTCTCTCTCTCTCACATGGCAACGTGAGCAGACTGCTGATGTGCTTCATAATACAGCAGAATGGGTCTGTTTCTACACTTTACTCATCATCTCGGTGCATTAAGGCAAACCTGGTTCCAATTTTTCATAATGAAGTATTTATGTATGCGGCACTAAATGAAGAATTACAATGTCTGTGTTCAAACAGCAGCACTGAATAGCCTTTCTTTCTTTCTTTCTTTCTTTCTTTCTTTCTTTCTTTCTTTCTTTCTTTCTTTCTTTCTTTCTTTCTTTCTTTAAGAGAAGACTGCCAAGTGCCCTGAAATATTTAGGTATAGTTCACCCAAAAATGGAAATCTTCATTTATTTGTCCTCACGTTGGTAGAAACCAGTATTGCTTTTTTCTTTTTTCTTTTCTTTTTTTTTTTTTTCTGCTGCACACGCACACACACACACACACACACACACACACACACACACACACACACACACACACACACACACACACACACACACACACACATTTGAACAACATGAAGTACTGTACTGATCCTGTACTGAACTGATAAATCTGTAAGTATGAACAGTTCAATTTGATTGCTTCACATCTGTTAGTAAATACTCCTGCCATTCCTAAACAGTGACACAGTGAATGTAGCCAATCGGATTAAAGTTCCCTGTATAACTGATTTCTTGCTGAACCTCCAGTAGACATGCCCATCGGAAATCTGCTTCTTGAGGTTTTACAGTCTATAACCATAAAAGTGCACTGCAGAGAGTCCTGCAGAATCTCACTCTGGCTTTTGTCAAGCAAGACTCTAAAAAACCTTCCCAAATCACCCCCAGAGTCGTTTAACAGACAGTAGCTTGCGCTAATAGACCCCTTTGCAGTGGGTCAATCTCAGTGGAGCCTTTATCCTATTCACTTCTGTCTCTGTCAGTCTGTCTGGCCTGGAAGGCTCTTACAGTTTCCCTGAGGCCTCTGTGAGTAGAGTCTCCACAGCAGGGCAAGGACAGGCACAGCCCAGGGGAGCAAGGCCAAATGGGCTTCAGTCCTCTGAAATGCTTGCATGTGGGAAGAGAAATAGAGAGATTAGGAGCGACAGAGAATGAGAAACAGAGGGCTTTTTTATTTTTTGGTCGCATTTTAAGCAATAGCAATACAATGATGCTGTAATAAAGGTGAGAATGGGCTTGGGTGTCTGTGGGCATGTCATGCTGTCCTCAAATGCCGAAAGGCAGAGTTGTTTGTTGTGGTCTCGTTGTGGTAGTTCTAATGACTTTGCTTTCTTTTACACAAAAGCAGAGAGAGGCGAGGTGATGTAAGGTATTGGCAGGAGAGGTCAGTGGAGGACTGCTCCAGGTAAAATGTGTTGAGAGTTGGAGTGGACAGGAGTGAGGGATCACAGACTATTGAGTAGATTAAAGATAGCATGTCAACACTAGGAGAGGAAGGGCAGAAGAGGCTGCCAGAGAATGGGAGAGACGACATGGGACATAAGGGACAAGAACATATATTGTTATGGACATTAGATCACAGCCTAGAAGTTAGCACGTGTTTCAGGTATATTCTCAGAGAAAATATTTGAGTTCAGCCTGAATTTGATTCATGTGAAGATGGTCAGATACAACTTTAAATATGAATATCTCTGTTACTGCTTTTATATAGAGATGAACGATCCTCCTGTGTAAAGGCAGCTCCAAAGTGTTTTTGAACTCCTGATTTCACTATTTATTTAGTAGGGAATCTGGATTGGAATCTCTAGGCACCTCACAATTTGAGTTCTGATTCAGAAGGCTGCACTGTAATCATAAAACGATTATTGATGCATCTTGATGCTTTTTTTTCTGTATAGTATTTACTTTTCTCCCTTGGTACTTCGATACATACAATCTATGGTGAATTTGCTGCTAATATCTGTTATTAATTAAACAAATGGAAGTGTTCTTGATCTACATTCTTCATATATATATATATTTAAGAATTGCAAATTAATAATAAATTAAACCAATTGTATAAACTAAATATAGATTCAAAATATACAAGCAATTATAAAGTAATGAGAGAAAAAAAAAAAAAAAAAAACATGGTAACACTTTAGTATAGGGTCCAATTCACACTAATAACTAGTTGCTTATTAACATGTCTATTATCAACATATTGGCTGTTTATTAGTGCTTATAAAGTACATATAATGCATGACATCCATAATCCTACCCAATACCCTAAATTTAACAACTACCTTATAAACTATTAATAAGCAGCAGATAAGGGGTTAATTGAGGCAAAAGTCATAGTTAATGGTTAGTTAATAGTGAGAAGTGGACCCTAAAATAAAGTGTGACCAAAAACATATTACAGGCGATAAACAAAAATTACTTTTAATATCTGCTTTAAGAATCTGTAAGTTTTCAGACAGACACAGTTATGGATTTTTCTCTTTTCTCCTGAAAATATAACTGACTGCCATTACAGTACTCTTGCATCGTACAAGCATTTGGAGATTCAAGTTGATTGAGCTGCATACACAGATAATGCACACCTGCAAACGCACACAAAGTGAGGGTGAGCTTTGTGTATACAGTATGTACTGCATTCTAAATGGCATAATGCAACAGGATACTGACATCGGGATTTAAAAGGGCAAGTTGTTAAGCAAAGCGTACGTTTCTCACATGCATTATGAAGTTTTCAGAATCATTAAAGACAGACTTGCAATGCATTAGAGATGTTTTTCTCCTACTCCTATAATTTAGCATGGAAATTACCATAGTATAATCTTAAAGGTTAATACTATTACTAATAACAACAACAATCATATTACTATTACCAAATAGTTCTCATAGTTCTTATTTATTGCTAATATAAAACTACCTTTTTGAACCTTTAAACTATATGAACAATTTTAAATCTTCTAAAATGTCAGATAACTTCACTGTTTCGTGACGTGGCTAGGTTAGTTCAGGTTGTAAAATGGCATCTGAAGATTATTATTTTTTATGATATTTATGAATTATTATATTATGATATTTATGTAAATCATTACCTTGAAAAATATTTAACGACAGTTAGGTTTAAAAAAAAATTGTATTTGAAATCGCTGAATCAACCTAAATACATCAATTTTTACCAACTAAACGTTTTTTGTTTTTTTTTGGAGGGTTAATGCTGAATAAAGTCATAATTTTTGTTATTTTGGACCAAAATTTATTTCCGATGCTTCAACAAATTCTAACTGACCCTCTGATGTCACATGGACTACTTTGATGATGTTTTTCTTACCTTTCTGGACATGGACAGTATACCATACAAACATTTTCAATGGAGGGACAGAAAGCTCTCAGACTAAATCTAAAATATCTTAAACTGTGTTCTGAAGAAGAACAGAGGTCTCACGGGTTTGGAACAACATGAGGGTGAGTCATTAATGAAATAATTTTCATTTTTGGGTGAACTAATCCTTTAACATTAGGTAGAAATAGCTCACTAAGGTAACAGTTGCAGGACAGCACATTTACAGTGTGCTCAATCCCTGATATTTAAAACAACTGATTTTCTTGTTGCATTCCTCCCTCATATTTCCCTGTTATTTCACTTCTTTATTGATGATAAAAAAAAAAAAAAAAAAAATGCAAAGGATAGGATGGATGAGGAAGGAGGTTAAGGTTGAGAAATTGAGGTGACTGCCTGAGGCGAGTCTTCAAAGCGTGGCACATGCAGCGCATACAGCGCTGGTTAACGTCTTCCCATTACAATCAGCTCAGAACACAAACAATAAGCAAACAAGCGTCTTTTGAATGGCACTGATGCCCAAGGCGGGTGAGAAAGCTGATTTGCCTGTACCAAAAGAATAAAAACAAAACCTAATTAAAGACAGATAAAGCCCCAATTGACGTTTGCCTTCTGACACATAAGCACACACCTCTAATGGCTTATAGAAACACAAACCTCTAGGATTTATATAAATAAGCAGAATCCTCTCCGGATGATGCAAGCCCTCTTGTAGTGATTATTCAGACGTTTTGAATCATTGTGGCTCTGTGAGAGTGTCTGGCAGCTCAGATAAGGAAGGCTACCTTGAGAGTCATTTGTTGAAATGCCTCCATTTTGTAATTTTACCTAGTAGCCTGAATCTTTCAAACATTAAATATGGTATGCTGTGAAAAAAAAAAAAAAAAAAAAAAGTATTTTGTCTTAAGTCATTGTTGATGAAGATTTAGCTTTGACAATAGCTTTTGTCTTAAGAACCTTTAAAGAATACAGACTGAAATCCATCCCCAGTTCTGCCCTTCTGAAGTTTGGATGCATATGCGTGGCTTCCATCGTAAAGGTCATTGTTTTCATATTTCTCTATAAAGCCAGTATTATAATAGACTCTGAAGTATTTTGTGTGTACTCAGCTGTGCTGTCTTCATATCTAATGGTGATGGTTTTTCTACACTACTGTTTAGAAGTTTGGGATTTATTGATTCATTCATTCATTCATTCATTCATTCATTCATTCATTCATTCATTCATTCATTCATTGATTTATTTATTTATTTATTTATTTATTTATTTATTTTTAAGTCGTATATGCTGACCAGGGTTGCATTTATTTATTGCATATATAAAATAGCTGTTTCTGGATTTATTTACTGCATATATAAAAAAGTAATATATAACAATCAAAAAAAAAAAAAAAAAAAAAAAATATATATATATATATATATATATATATATATATATATATATATATATATATATATATATATATATATATATATAATTAAGAGAAGCTTTGCATAAATCTTGAATATTTAAGGGGTTTTACACTGTAATATGTGGTAAACTGCAGCTGTTACCTTAAATATATATTTCTACATGATTTAACCCACAGTTGGTATAAATGAATGTATTAGTACCTGTTAAATAAATACATGTCCCCATTTGTATGTATTTATTTAATTTTATTTATAGAAACCTTGCTTATGGATATAAATTAGCAATATAGTAATTTCCAGATTTTCTTTAAACTGCAATTCAGTAATTCCAAATGAAACTTTAGTTCCTGTGGAAACTTCGGTAGCGCACAGCTAATTCAATTCAAATTTCATCTCCAGGATGCAGCATGTTCTTTCATTTTGAATTTTGCCTAGTCCTGCAATAACTAGATCAGAAACTATATCAAAAACATGTCCATGGTTGTTAACACACCTGTTAACACACCATCAGTCAACATTCCTCGCCCTGTCATCTGACTCTCATCTCAGATATGCACAGTTTGGAATCATCATATCTCTACACTGATTTGGCGAGCTCAGTTTGCCCTCAAAGTGGACCTTCTTCATGAACCAGATGTACTGGAGAGATCGGGCCTTGTTTTCACCATAACTCCAGATGGCCTGGTCCCTGTGCGAGGAGGAGACCTCACTATGTTGATTTGTTAATCCTGTAATTTCTCTCTGAAGATCTGTGGATGGCAGCTTGTCACTCAGGGATGCAGTGTGCTCGGGCACAAGAGGGCAAATGGTTAATGTGAATCTGGCCGCTGCCTCTTTGGCTGTTTCAAGCCTTGTGTTCAGTCATGCTTACCCTGTTTTGTGCTGCTGTGCCGTGGGACATGCGGAACTCTTTGCCCTGCACACGTCCGGATGCTAATGTGCTGTTTGCTTGTTTTTGTTTTGAGCTGTGTCATAGCAGTGCCACTGGATGGAGGATGGAATTGTGTAGGGCATTAAATCTTGAAATTACAGTCACATTGAGAGCATTGACAAAAGTAGGGAGAAACATAATGAGGCATTATGGGAAAAAACATGTAAACATGCAATGGCATGACCTTGACTTGACATAAGTCATTTAGGCAGACTAAATTGTTTTATTTGTGTCAGTTCATTTAGTATTCTACCGGTAAATGGGGATAAAGAGGGCTCTCAAATGCAATTTACATGCAGCCAGTTACAACAATGATTTTCTTTGTACAGATCTTCAAACATGGCTCACTTGGTTTGTTTGAGGGGTTAAATATCATGTGGTGTGGTGGAAAAATCAATGTCTACATTAAAGGGATAGTTTAAGCAAAAATGTTTAACCATGTTTATCGATGTCCTTACTACCCTTCTGGACCTTGAACATGTCAGTTGTGTTGCTGTCTATTCTGGGACAGAAAGCTCTTGAATGTAATAAAAAAAAGAAAATATCTTAATTTGTGACCCGAAGATGAACAAAATTCTTACTGGTTGGGAATAACATGAGGGTGAGTAGTTAATAACTGAATTTAAATTTTTGGATTCCTTTCGAACGTTTGGGGTTGGTAAGAACTGATTAATTGATTGAATCTTTTGGATTAAATTATATATATATAAGATGGTTCAATCAATCAATCAATAAATTAATGTTCTTTTTATAACTGCTCTTCACCATTTCTAATAATAATAATAAAAAAAATAAAAAAAAAACACTGACAACTGTTTTCAGCATTGATAATAATAATAAATGTCTCCTGAGCAACAAATCAGAATACCAAAAAATATTTTGAAGAATCATGTGACACTGAAGACTAGAGTCATGACAGCTAAATATGATAAATATTTAAAGGGGGCGTGAAATGCTCGTTTCCACTCAATATCCTGATAATCTTGAGTACCTATAGAGTAGTACTGCATCCTTCATAACTCCAAAAAGTCTTTAGTTTTATTATATTCATAAGAGAAAGATAGTCCGTACCGATTTTTCCCGGAAAAACACGAGCCCCTGGAGGCGTGACGTGTGGGCGGAGCTAAAGAATCACGAGCGCCAGTAGGCTTTTGCGTTGAGAGCGTTTGGAAGCTGAGACATTACAGTGAGGACAAAACACAAACACTTGCACAACTCCGTTGATGCTCTGTAAAAATAAACTCCATCCACTGGTCCCTTAATGCTGTTTTTCTTTTGGTAATCTGTGAAGGGTTGTCTTGCCCTGGCAACCAAAAACACACTCCTTTTGTGACATTTCGCGACGATCTCGCTCTGATCAGTGAAGTCTGTTATGCTCTCAGTGCTCTGCTACACGGGAGCGCGCGCTCTTCTGGCAGACGTGCCATCAGGACCCATATAAGGAAATTCTGCTTCATCTAACGTCACACAGAGCCATACTCGAAAAAAAAAAACTTTCCGAAACTTGTGACAAACCGGAGTACATTTGGAACAGAAATACTCCTTCAAACGTACAACTTAATTTTCTAAACTTTGTCCATGTTTAGCATGGGAATCCAACTCTTTACCAGTGTAAAAAACTCAGTATGCATGAAATAGCATTTCACCCCCCCCCCCCCCCCTTTAAATATATGAATATAGAAAAACAGTCATTTGAAATGTAATAAAATTTCACAATATTACAGTTTTTAGTTTATTTTTGATTAATGGTTAATCCTGTGTGGAGCCAATATGACTGTTGGTTTGAGTATGAACATCATAGCTAACATCACAACTATAATCACAAAAGATTCTTGAAAGGAGTTCCAAAATAAAATATTTGCTACGCGTCACATGATAGCAGCTGACATAGGATGCTCTTTGAAGCATTATATAAATGCCAACCCAATCCCCCCGGAGGGCTGTCGGGTGTCCTCTATGCAGTGCACTTCTAGATACTCATCATGACTCCACTAACCTCTAGCAGTAGAGGTAGGCTAGCAGATTCAGTGGAAACACTAAATTTTATATTTATGCTCTGCATACTGCGTGAACACTATGTCAAGAAACTTACTATAAAGCAATGATTTAGGTGTAATAAAACTGACAGATATAGAAAACATGATAGAAACTCAAGGAACAGGGTGACAAGATGTCAGCTTACTGCCACAGGACTAGCAACGATAATAGAAATGAAGCACCCATTTAAATTCATTAGATCATAATTTCATGTTTTTTTTTTTTGTTTTTTTTATAATGCATGGTATTGTCATTATCCACAACACTAATATCAACACTAGGTTTAATTGCATACACATGCAAACCTAGGTTTATTTGCATACACATGCAAACCATTCAAACATCTGCATTAGTATGCATGAACAGCAACAGCAAAAGAACGGACTAGTGACAATTTGATTGAAGGAGAAAGCTTGATTTGGGACTGTGGCATAGAGATAATAAAATTGTAATTACGTTGGCAATGTCATTGCTTTGCTCAGCAGGGCTACAGTGCAAAATCTTAAACATTGCCTTGCTCTAGCCAAACGAAGACCTGATCTTCACTCCTTTTTTACTCATAATGAAGAAAACATACTGTATTGGACTTGTTAGGGGTAAAAAAGTGGTATTCATGCATACCTTATATATTAAGTTCACCTTCAGGAATTTGAACTGCATCAATATGCTTTGGGAACGCCTTCAGCATGACCACTCTCTGAATCATGTGTGTAATCATTCCAATGAATGAGCTCTCGAGGGGGCTGACTGCACTGTAGGCTCCTCTGGCTGCAGAGGAGCCCTCTCTAGTGTTCCTCACCAGCAGTCCTCACGGGCTCAGGTCCCGCTGCTGCCAAGGCAGAGTAGTGGGCGCAAGGATTGCAAATGGATCTGCTGGAAGGAATGGAGTCCCTTCTTCCTCAACCTCCAGATCCAGTGCCCCCTCCCAGGATTCGGAGCCACGCTCTGCGGGTTCTTCCCCCTGGGGAGAGGGCTCGACACTCTGAGGAGGGTGATGTCGAGGGCATCGACGAGTCCCCTCAGTCCACCCATTATGCAGTGTTTGTGGAGGTGATAACTCATGCAGTGTCCAAGTTAAATCTTGAGTGGCCTGCCGAGAAGCAGGCTGAGCTAATGAAAAGCAAGTTAGATGTGCTCTTTTTATGGTTGAAGCCGCTTCCTCCACGCCGGGGCTTGCTGTTTTTCACCCTTCTCCACACCAAGGTGTCGAGATCATGGTTGAGACCATAATCGGCACACCTGTTGGGTCTGAGGACAACTGCATCCAATGCAATACCTATTGACCTGCTGTCCATGAGATCCCTACTGTTGTGTCTCAAGACCAAGGGGTTTTCCCAGAGGGGGAATCCGCTTCACATGATTAAGGTAATGCGTTGATGCTTTCATGGCTTAGACATGTACAGTAGAGGAAACATTGGTTCTTGTCACAGGGCATGGTGCTGGGAGCTACTTGTCATTGCGAAACATTAACAATGGACATGTCCCTCACTGTTTGGGGTGCAGTCTTGATTGGCCACCCTGCCCGCATTCTGTGGAGCGGCCACCATCTCATGTGGCACATCAAATGCCTAGAGATGTTGGCTGTGTTTCGAGCACTGAAATATTTCTTTACAGACCTAAGAGGCAATTTGTTGGTGAGCACTGACAACACAGCGTTGGTCTAGTACATCAATCACCAGGGAGTTCTGTGTTCACTTCCCTTATACAAGCTTGTTCACCAGATCCTTGTGTGGACCCAGAGAAAACTCCTTTCACTAAGAGCTGTTCACATTTCTGGAAATCTCAATCAGGGAGCAGACATCCTGTCAAGACAGGGGCCAAGGCCTGTGGAATGGAGATTCCACCCAGATGTGGTGTGTCAAATTTGGAGAATGTTTGGCCAGGCTCAGGTGGATCTCAGGAGGAGACGTTGCACCTCCTGCCATACTTCCAGCACCCCTACGAGTACTTCCTTCATTCTACCAGAAGCTGCCACTGTTTTCACCACACATGCCACTATGTCCCCCCCATCCATGACGCCTCACCCATTCATTGGACAGATTACACACGTGATTCAGAGTGTTGTCATCTTGAAGGTGTTCCCTTAGCATCTCGAAGCAGTGTCTCTATTCCTTCTGGGAACTATTGTATCATACCTAAATATGACGTTTTATTACAAGGTCAGGTTAGTTCAGAATGCAAAAACTTTTTTTTTTTTTTTTTTTTTTTGTATTTTAATTTTTTTATAATACTTAAATGAAATGTTCACCAAAAGATTCTGTCACTGATTGCTCAACATCATGCCGTTCCAAACCTGTAAGACCTTCGTTCATCTTTGGAAAAAAAAAAATAAGGTATGTTGATGCATTCTGAAAGCATTCTCTGACCTTCCCATTGATAGCAATGATCCTTACACAATCAAGAGAGATCGCTAAAATAATCCATGTGTCACCAGTGGTTCCACTGTTATTTTACAAAGCTACGGGAATACTTTTTCTGCACAAAGAAAAAAAAAATAATAATGACATTATTATTTAACATCATTCAATAATTTGTCATCGTATCCAATATGGTCACACCACTTGACACTGGTCAAGGCTTGTTGTCAGAATTGGTTATTCTCTCTTTCTTGTGAATATACCTGTAAAATAATGTTAATTTTGCAAGCACACAGCTTGCCAAACAAGCAGTTCTAAAAGCTGCTAAAGTGTTGCCAAGTGTTAAATAAACTGTGTTTAGCTAATTATGTGAAGAAATATCCTCTTTGTTTTCCCAGAGAAGGAGGGACACTAATGTGTTGCCAAATGTGCTGTAGCACAATATTGCACATTTTACCTTCCCATTAAATCAAAAATGCTTAGTTTGATAACCATGATGTTCAAAACATGCAACATTTTTTTTTTTCCTTCATGTCCTTCCCTCCAACCCCCTCAACTTCTCGCTTCATTTACTTTTGAATGAGGACCAGGCTGTGTTAAGAGCCTTATCTCTCCACAGGATATCTTGTGTAGCTTCAGATGGCTAACACTTTTACATCAAAGGTTATTTTCTTTATTCAGTGCAGACACTTAAGCCTCTGTCAGAGGACATTACTTAAATGCTCTTATCAAGACATTCTCACATTTGTACATAGGTGCTTTGGAAATGAGGGTGGAGGGAAAATGTGATGGGCTCAGCTGAACTTGGCTGCTAAATGGTCATCTGACCACACCATGAACTGAAAACATGAAATGTTGTAAGCAATGGGATTTACGAATGCAATGGAACAGTGCAGCTAGATGAAATACAAGTTTTCACTTATAATTAGGCATTATTGCAATATGAATTGTTCTAGCAGTACATATCAACACCTTAGGAGTGTGTGACACTCCAATGATTCACTAATTAATACTGCATAATGATATATACAGGTGCATCTCAGTAATGTATAATGTTGTGGGAAAGTTAATTTATTTCAGTAATTCAACTCAAATTGGGAAACTCGTGTATTAAATAAATTCAGTGCACACACATTGAAGTAGTTTAAGTGATCTGACAGTGGTCCAGAAGAGAATCATTGACACCCTTCACAAGGAGGGTAAGCCAAAGACATTCATTGCCAAATAAGCTGGATGTTCACAGAGTGCTGTATCCAAGCATGTAAACAGACAGTTGAGTGGAAGGAAAACTTGTGGAAGAAAAAGATGCACAACCAACTGAGAGATCCACAGCTTTATGCAGCTGGTAGAAACATCACAATCCACATGACTTCAGTCCATCACAAATGTCTTGTGAAGCAAAAAGCTTTCTTAATGAATAAACAACTTTAGTTGATGGATTCTCATTCTGACGGCACCCATTCACTGCAGAGGATCCAATGGTGATTCAGTGATGTAATGCTGAATCTCTCCAGATTCCAATGGATGAACTGGGTAAGAACTGGGAAATTGTGGTGCAGATTTCCATTTTGCCTTCATTTAAATTCTTCATTAGCCTATTGGCCTGATATATATAAAGCAGATTAAAATGGATTATGCCATTAGATGTACTGAGATATAAAAGGAGTGCGATGTGTAAAAATGCTGCTTACGAAGTAAAACAATTAGAAACTCTAATGTAGAAAATGTCACAAAGCTGCTGAATGGAGTGTGCACTTTCATGTTTTAAATTAGTTCTTGAGGTTAAAGGTCCCAAAGATACTGCTGTTTTTTGTTCTAATTAGAATGATTGTCATGACTGTCCTCTTTGACATCACTTGCCTTATCAACATAATCATCATTCAGACCCCCATTTCTCCTATTCATTTCCTGTCTTGCACTTTTGGCTAATTTTAAATTATGCATACTGTTTTGATGTGGTGGTCTGATTAGAATTCATGAGAAATGTTTTAAATATGCTGTTAACAGACATATAAAGGAACGTTAATGGCTTGACACTAATTACTGGATGATCCCTGCTGAGAATGATTTTAATTACATGAGCTTGGATCCGATTAAGGCCTTCACTAAAAGTTGATATTCAGAATGTCAACATGAGCAGCACATATTATAAGTTCCTCCAAATATACCAAATTTACTGCAATGCCCGTTTACAAGTTATAGAGTGGGTCTGGGTTTTTAAGTCACTGAGAAAAAACATATATATATATATATATATATATATATATATATATATATATATATATATATATATATATATATATATATATATATATATAAATATATATATATATATATATATATATATATATATATATATATATGCACTTATTTGTGTGGATATCTCTGATCTACTGTGCAAATACACAGCTGTTTTTTGATGTTGCTTATTTTGCAGGTGACAGATCAAAGGCTTTAGAAATTTTAAAAATGAGTATTCACTGTATTGGTAGACATCTTATGTTTGTCTGATGACTAAGCGTGAACTTGAGAGTAATTTTAGGGCTTGGATTTCTCCTAGTACTCTAAAATTAGTCTTGATTGAGAATTTTATATCAGACTTTGACCAAAGACCATACTGTTAGATGAGCACTTATTACTGTCTGTAATTGTATGTATGAGCAGATTTGTGCCACAGCTGTTCTCCGGATGATGTTTAGAAAAGACTAAGGAAATCCTGTAACAGCGTGCCTTTCCCTATGTTCTGCTTCATCCAAATGATACACATGAACACATTTTCATCCACCATGCTGCGATGAAAGACAAGAGATCTAATTTAGAAACCATGAAATTTTTCACAACAACAACGCTTATGGTTACACAATTGCTCAGTTTGCCGTAGTGTTTAGCTAATCCATCTGCTGGTGGTGTTTTAGGCCAAGGGCACAATGTGGATCCTTCAGAATGGATGCTCGAATTACATTCTATACAAAGCTGTTCACTGAAGCAGGTATCTGCCCGAGGAGCTGAAACTGAGACCTGTCAGAGCAGATGTCGTCCATCCATAGCAATTCTTAGATAAAGACGGAAGGAAAGCAGAATGCAGTGGAACGTAGACCTTTCTAGCAACTCAAGCTGAAAGAGAGCAGTCTAAGCCCTCAATGTCATAAATCCTTTGCTCTCCAATAAGATTTTAGAACATATGATGTCTGAAGACTCAAGCATCAGTTCCTTGTCTATCAAAGAGTTTAATTCATGTGACATGCTGACACTATGCGTGTATCTTTATTTAAAAATCATGCATGTCTTTGTGCTGTGCATAACATTTCAGATGATAGCAAGTAATGCTTTGACATTTACAAGCTCACATCTTAAACTGATGGCATTTCTATAGTTGTTTTGTTATCTTCAGAAAATGGCCACAGACGATAATTTGTTTTCAACTCTTTAATTTGAATTTACTCTTTTCTAGATTAAAGATGAATGCCTCTCTTTCAAGTGTGCATATGCACAAATTTGTGCATCGTATCTACATGTTTCACAAACTATAATCTTTTGTCTGAGGGAATTACTTCAATTGAAAAAAAAAAAAAAAAAAAAAAAAAAAAATCAGTGATAGCTTTTACTGAGGAAGGCCTAGTGTTTTGATGATTTGATGATCCATTTGATGATCCTGATGATCCTGATGATCCATTTGTGACTGTTGTATAATATAAATTTAAATACATTGATTAAGTTTAGAAGTGAGGACAGATCCTGCTGTTTTCATGAAGTAATTATGATTTTTACTGATCAATGCACCGATAAGTACACTCAAAAAAATAAATCGTTGGTCTAACTTAATATAATTATGACACCTATTTCCACACATTTGAATGGTGTTGTCTCAACTTAATTTAGGCAAATGGAACCCAAGAGCAAAATTCATTTTGAACCAACAAGATCAAATCATTTTCATTTTAATCATTATTTCGGAATTTCTGTAAACTATTTAATCTTGTTGAGCCAATTAATCTTAATCACTTAAACAGAAATAGTGTCAACTACTACTGTTAAGTTAATTGTACAACTTTATTTACTTCAAACAAATGTTTAATTATTGGCATGTCTATCAAAATGTAATTTAATGCAAAAATAAAATGTTCTCAAAGTGAATGTCACAAGTTTCTCTTTATTCTTATTTCAAGGCAAATTTTCAGGTGAAAAAATACAAAAAATATCATCCAAGATGAACAATATTGATATTTCAATGTATATTCACAGCTAATACCTTCTGAAGTCAAGATTTAGTCTTTTGAGAATACACACATTAGGTAACTTACTCAAGCATCTTGTTCTTGAGGGCTTGAACCTTTGGTGAAAGTTTTTGTCCATACAAGTTAAAGAAAACATTCTGGATGACCTCAAATGTAGCTTTGTTTTCTCATGGGTAAGTCCAAGCCATGGCCACTGCTACAGCTACATTCTTCAAAGAGCAGAGAACCTCAGTCCCTTCAATCACGATACGATACCAACGTCCACAGGTTTATCCCCTGGTTGGTGTCCTTCGGATTGGACGATGTAGATCCCCATTACCATCTGCTCTATGGCTTCTTTAGCATTCACCCAGTCGCAATCCTGTGCAAGAAAAATAAAATGTGTTTCACGTGTAAAACAACAATATTTATTAATGACAGTAAACATTAGGGGTGCAACGGTTCAAAATGCTCACGGTTCGATTCGTATCACGGTACGGTGCATTATGTGCTATGTTTAGGGAAAATAGGACTACTGTAAAATAAAAAGTAAGAAAATAACAAATAATCAAACTACAAGCAACATTACAAATTAATACAATAGATCAAAGATTCAAATAAAATAAACTGTGCTTTTCAGTTTTTTCAGGTTTCTCACAGTAGTTTTTTTTTTAGGTACAGAAAATGGATAATCAAATATAAAATAACTGCATATCATCTTCACTTAATAAATTAAAGATTAATCATTATTGAAGTAACAAGCTATTCATTCAAGAGAAGTTAGTGATTTCTTTGTCATTTGTTGTATGATTTAACATTAAAAACACAGGCAGCAGGAAGTTTTTTTTCACGATTCAGTACATACGGTTAAACATATGTCTTTCTCTTTTAATATAACTTCACCTAAGACATAACAGACAATAGTTGCTTGGATACTCATCAAGATGGGCATATTGATATTTTTTGTATGAATTTGGCCTCTGAAGCACAAGACTTCAAAGAGAACTCAGTATTTGCACGTTTTCTGAAAAAAGCATGTGCGCGCTTTGGATGAGCGCACTCACAAATCATCTCACAGTTCTCTTTTGCGTCTTGCTCCTGAATGTTTAAGTTAGCAAGGCTTAAATAAGTTTAGTTTAAACAAAGATAGCAACAGCGTTCATGACTGGATGTTAGAGCAGCATACGGATGGCACTCGCACTGAACAAAGTTTACAAAGAGTAACTGTTTGGTCCACGCTTTTTGATAATCGTTTTTGTAACGTTTTGGAAAGCCAGAATGCACAGCCATCGACTGAGACATACATTTATATAAGCTCTGTCTGTTTTCCACGTTACTATGTTAAACAAACCTTATTAGCCTACAGATGCATGGTCATTCGAGGTGGACACGCAAGTGCGTGTCGGACCGTAAGTAGAGAACGGTATGGTTCGATTTTTTAAAGAGAACCATTGCACCCCTAGTAAACATATGAAACCTGTAACAAGCGTACAAAACAATGTAAACATGAAAGTGAAGAAGAGAAAAGCTTTTGCTTACATTGTACTCCTAGAACAGCTGTAGATGGTCCTCTTTTAAGTATACACACACTGCTTTGAGGATGCATTCTCTTTCCATGTCTATGCTGTTATTCTGTAAAAAAGGCACAAAAACATTGATTATTTGACCATAGCATATCGATAACCAAGTATAATAGTACATACAATCTGTATGAAAGTTCACCCAATAATACAAATTATATCATTAATTAATCACCCTCGTGTCATGCTGGAAGACATTTGATCATCTTTGGATCACAAATGAAGATTTTTTTGAGGAATTCTAAAAGTTTTCTGTCCCTCCATAAACAGCTATGCAACTGAGACTTTGATACTTCAAAAAGTACATAAAGAGATCATAAAACGAATCCATATGAATTGAGTGGTTTAGTCAAATTTTTCTGAAGACTCGCTTTATATTATGAACAGATTTAATTACAATTTTTATTCACATATAAACATTCACCAACTCGCATATCAGTTTTGGTGAACGGAAGCTTAAGCATGTTTGTTTGACATGCAAGAACCAATGAGGTTCATTCTCGTTACGCAGCACGTTTGATCTTCTGTTTTTGGGCATCAAGCATGTTTAGTTGACCTGTTTATGTTTGCTGAATGTTTGTATGCAAGTAAAAGCCTAAATTAAATCGGTTCATCATACTTTCGAACATTGAACTTATTAAAGCATCAAAGTCTCAGTTGTGTCGCTGTTCATGAAAGGACAGAAATCTTTCAGAATTCATCAAAAGATCTTCATTTGTGTTCCAAAGATGAACAAAATTCTTATGGGTTTGGAACAACATGAGGGTAAGTAATTAATGACAGAATTTTTGGCTGAACTAACCCTTTAAGAACATCAATAATACAACTTACCACATGAAAAAGTTCACTAAAACCCAAGCATGGGATGCTGTTTATTGCTCTTGTAAAAACTGTAAAATAAAATAAAAATATATAAAAATTATTTTTACATAAATTTGCAGTGTTCTCATCTTTACCTGAAGAGAAATCTCCTACAGAATGCTCAGCAGCAGTCGCCTGAATGAAATGCCTAATTTTATAACTGAAACAATCTAGTAAAATAACTATCAATTGTATGAAATCAGAAAATTACATTATCTATTTCTATGTTGGTTATCAAAACATTAGTTATTTCCAAGCACACACTAATAAAACACTTTCCTTTATTTAAGTCGTGGCCTAAAGGGGGTCGCACACCGGACGAGAAGCGCAGCGCCGCGTCGCGCCACGTCTTTAAAATTCGAACACATTATTCTCTATGGGTGTACACACACCGGCGGCGCCATTCGGCGTCTGTCCGCGGGGCCCAGCTACGACTCAGAACTCTGTTAAAATTTCTGCCGCGCCACAGAGCGCCATCCGCATAGTTTTATAAAAAAAACCAGATATTATAAACTGAAACTGAAATTAAAATACAGTACACTTGTTTCATTCAAATAAAACATTACAAAAAGTGTTTGGTTACGTTTTCAGCTGCACAGTTGCCTAGACAACAGATACAACAAAACAATAACAGACTTATTATAATAACACAGATTCTTTTCATTAATTAACGTTCAAAACTCAGCTTTTATCAATTAAAATCATATATTTAAAATAATAATAATAGAAGTTAAAACTCTCCCATCTTGCTGCGAAATTGAGCTCACGCATATAGAATGTGCGCGTCCAGTGTGCGATACCTTGAGTTGTCCTACATGTGGCGCGACGCGACGCGGCGGTTCTCGTCCGGTGTGCAACCGCCTTAATGGTTAGAGAGTTGGACTCCCAATCGAAAGGTTGTGAGTTCAAGTCCCGGGCCGGCAGGAATTGTGGGTGGGGGGAGTGCATGTACAGTTCTCTCTCCACCTTCAATACCTCGACTTAGGTGCCCTTGAGCAAGGCATCGAACCCCCAACTGCTCCCCGGGCGCCGCAGCATAAATGGCTGCCCACTGCCCTGGGTGTGTGTTCACAGTGTGTGTGTTCACTGCTCTGTGTGTGTGCACTTTGGATGGGTTAAATGCAGAGCACGAATTCTGAGTATGGGTCACCATACTTGGCTGAATGTCACTTCACTTTCTTCTTACAGTAATAATGAGCCATTTTTCTAAACCCATTTAAGAATATTCCTTAATACAACTTACCACGTGAAAAAGAAGACTACAACCCAAGCATAGGAAGCGGTTTTGAGCTCTTGTAAAAACCTGTAAAATAAAATAAAAAAATGTGTACACAAATTTTCAGTGTTTTTGTATTTACCTGTACAGATGCTTCACCTATTACATGCTCAACAGCTCTGTAAAACTATATATATATATATATATATATATATATATAATTAGCATGAGATGTAGGGCATTCAATTAGAGCTGAAACAACGAATCGATTTAATCGATTAAAATCGATTATTAAAATAGTTGTCAACTAATTTAGTAATCGATTCGTCGCTAAATAAATTGTATTTGCCATAAGCGGCTCATTTCGTGCATATTTCAAATCTGCGGTGACCAAAGTGTGGCAGTAATGAGCCACCGGAGGTTTTACTCAGCCAGTACAGCAGGTGAAGTAGCGAATAGCCAATAGCTGGCCTCGTTTTATGTCACGTGCTTCCCGAACAGCGTCTCTGCAGCATTCAGCGGGAAGTGGGAGTACTTTACTTTGAGCCTTCAAAATGAAGAGTAACCTGTAAACTCTGCACTACTGAACTGTTTAAGGGGCCGTTCACATATCGTGTCTTTTGCGTGCTCAAGTTCGTTATTTCCTATGTAGGCGCGCAGTATGCACTCTCATAATGGAAGCGACGCGGTCGCGACACGCACGCGGTGCGATGCGCCCGTTTTTCCAGGCGCGTCCACACCGCATCCATTTATCCTTTGCTGAAATTTCCGGGTCTTCATGGAGAGGGCACGTAATGAAGAGGGCACGTCATGGTTGCTTAGCAAAGGCAGACGCCTCAGGGGCGCGTCTGCCCGAGCGCTTTGGAAAGAAGGAGAAAGCGGCGCGACTAGCGTTTTCCACGCGTTTTTAGGTGCGATATGTGAACGGCCCCTAAGAATTTTATTTGTGCAGATTCTCCAGTACAAGGTTGTTTGCAAATGTTTAGTCGTAAAAGCTGATAACATTGCTTTTTAACAGTTAACATTTAAAGCTTTACAAACATGTTATGTGATCAGTTTGTCGTTTACCAGTTCATAATTCAGACTTGCAGTCTAATTATGACTGAATGAGAGAGGTAAATGTTTGAGTATATTTAAAATGCACTTCTTTTCTAAGTATTCACTGCTCTTTTTCACACAGCAGGTTTTTTGTGTGTGTCCGTCAGTGTTTTGATTGCAGAAGAGTTCGACAAAGGATTACTAACATAATAAAACAACTCCAGGTATATTTTTGATGAGGATATGACAATGCAAAATGGTTAAAATCTCTTAAAAATCTATGCTGAAAGATAAAGACCCTTTATTAATAATTTACTTGGGGAAAAAATGGAAAAAACTAAAATATAAGTACATAAACCGATTAATCGATTAATCGTAAAAATAATCGACAGATTAATCGATTATCAAAATAATCGTTAGTTGCAGCCCTACATTCAATTAAACTATGATTGTGTTATTATTTCCAAATGTTTAGTGTTGCTACACAGACAGTTCTGGAGAAAACGGACCATCCTGCTCTAGCAGGAAACCGAAGATTTATGTCGCATTTTCTGTGCAATAAGCATTATAACTGAAATCAATATAAAATGTGAATGCAGTCCGGAAGGCAAGTTTCGATCATTATATTTCATCCAAACAAATATCAATTTGTCTTTAAATCATGCTCATTTAATTACAGCAACTGTAACAATAATAAAACGTAATACAATAATGTGCAGTAGCAATTATAACACACAGTGATAAGTTTAAAGTATATCACGTTTAAGATCATAACTATAAAACATTACGAATTTGAACATGTAACAGGAGTGAGGGAATCACATACGGTCACAGTATTCATCTATGTTTAATTAAAACGCGTGCACCCTAATCCTCTGCGATCATAGTCAAATGACACAGGCCTATACTCTATACTGTATTCCACGCCGCTTGGCTGCTTGTTGATTTACATCAAGCATATCATTGTTATTACATTGACATCGTCTTTGTACAGAAGCATCTACAGCACGCTCAACAACAGTCACGTTAACTGAAACAATCTAGTAAAATAACACTTGCAACAGGAGTTAGAACTAAGCGATTACCGCATGAATGTTAAATTATGTACATACATGCAGGCGTTTATATCGATTTACTATGTTTTATCGAGTATGAACATGTGACTAATAGAGTTGTTCAAATATTCCAATAAGCGGTCAAATATACGCTTAATGTTGAATTCTGATTGATTTAAATATTTTTACTCTCTATCAGCACAATGCAGACAAAGATGATAAAGGATTTTTGAACTTACCAATTCTACAGCCTTCCACCATGGACTCCACCACGTTAATGGCGCCCGCGATAACTGACGAGGTCACGTGGATTTCCTGTCATCTGCGCATGCGCAAAAGTAGTAGTTTGACTCGAATCATTCTTTTTCGTTGTTTCGACACAAAGGAATTAAGCTCTTTTAAGGATGTATGGATTTAGTTCAGACTGATTTAAAATAATTGTGTACATCCCTTAAACTGATTAATTGTATTTGTTTCAAAATGCTCTATTTATTTTTATCGAACAACACCCAGATTTCATTTTTTTGAGTGTATTTGTTGAGTCCAGTGATTTAACTTTTAATGCTGAAATGTACACAAAGGTTATAGACCAATATATGTTCCCCTCCAGATGATGTCTATTTCAGGGAAGAGCTTGTGTATTTCAGCAGAACAATGCAAAACCACATACTGCAGCTATTACGACAGCATGGCTTCATATTAGAAGAGTCGGGTGCTGAATCACCCTGCCTGCAGTCTAGATCTTTTACCTAAATAGAACAAAACCAAAACATATGTTTAATGATTAAAACTTATTAAAAAAGATTCTTCAGCAGTTGGAAACCTATATCAGACGAGAATGGGACCAAATTCCAACACCAAAACTCCATAAAAACTCATAACTTCGATGCCCAGACGTCTTTAAACTCTTTTGAAAAGAAGAGGAGATGCCACACCAATAGCAGGTATCAGATTTTAAATGAGCTCATTTTGTGCATAAAATTTATCCGTTTAAACATTTATGTTAACTATGTTCTATTGTGAATAAAATATTGTCTCATGTGATTTGAAAGTCTTTAAATGATTTATAACTTAAACTACAAAGCATAGATATAAATACTAACATATCACTTATTCACCATGTATGAGCGTAAAGTCACAGTTTTTTTTTTTTTTTTTTTTTTTTTTTTTTTTTTTTTTTTATGATTAGCTAATCATTAACTAATATGAATGATTTACAACTGAATGTTATTATATAGTGCTAACCTATTTTCAATAATATTTCATGGTCCTGACTGCACTGACATACCTTTTACTGTGTGCACTTTTTGAAATCAGTGACTGACAGCTGGACTTGGACATATGCGACTTCCCAGATAGGTGTAAATGACTTTAAAAACGACTTTCAGTTTTTTTAACTTTCATTATCAACTTGTTTTTAAACGTCCTGTTGAAAGAACTCTTCTTATAACCCCTGTTACCCAATGTAAACAAGCTCTTTTAAACTGATTTACACTGATTTATGTACAGATCTTATGAAACAGGAGACATTTCCTTTGATGGTTTAAAATATTTTACCAGTTTACCAGTGACATTGATTAATAATATAATCATAACTTAAGCAATTAAAATGTTCAGTTCTATTTTCAGCAGAGGGAGCAAAATAAATATAATATAAAACAAAATTGTTTGTGGTCGATTTGTGCTGGTTTGTGCTGTAACTATGACCGCTTCTTTTATATAACTAAAATACACTTTTTAGGAACAGTGACATCACTCTCCACCCCATGCCATCTAAATAGTTCCAAAATGGCGCCATTCGTTTGTGCTCGATTTGTGCTGATTTATGCTGTTAAAATAAACATTGTATCTATTTCCAGTCCTCAGAGATAACAAATACAAAATGGGGCAGTGACTTCACTCTTCATTCCATGCCCTCCAAATCCCTCCAAACCGGTGCCATTTGTTTGTGCTTGATTTTTGCCAGTTTGTACTGTTAAAATAAACAGTGTAACCATGACTTCTTCCTCTCCACCCCAGTTTTATTATAATTATTATTATTGTTTTTTTATTTTTTTTAATAGTGTCCATGCTGCGTTGAAACTGTGTTGTCAACTCAAATATCCAAGTTTTCACTAACCTCATATTTCAGTTTGACGAAGCTTAAATTTCAAGTCAGCATTAAGCTGTACCCTTTTTTTAACAGTGAGTCTAAATCATTCTTATCCATTTGTGCTCAGTTTGTGCCATTCGAATATTTAACACTGTATTTACCTACCCCCCCCCCCCCCCCCAACCAAAAAAAAAAAAAAAGTATGCTAATTTAGGACATGTTCCGTTCATTTGTGGTCTATTTGCAACGTTAAAATTAACATTCCGTTTAGATCTCCTCCGTATGGAAAAGTGTAACACAAACCGCTCACCCAAATTCCCGTCTTCTATTGTTTGCAAATCTGATGGTGTGTTATAATGTTTTTCTACGTTTTATTGCCAGTGATTTCATCAAGCTCCAAATTCAAAATTTTCTTTGTGTGTATGACAGTGTTTGAAAATGTGTCTGCAGGCTATTGCAACTCATCACATATGTGTTCTAGTTTGTTGCTTAACTAATCTAATTTGTTATTCAGAAAATCAACATGACTAAATAAACTGGTCTATACAAATATCACTAAATCAACCTTCATTTCACACTGATGAACCACAACTCAGCAAATAGCCTGTTTGCCTCACATGATAAATACAGGTGCTGGTCATATTATTAGAATATCATCAAAAAGTTGATTTATTTCACTAATTCCATTAAAAAAGTAAAATGTGTATATTATATTCATTCATTACACACAGACTGATATATGTCAAATGTTTATTTCTTTTAATTTTGATGATTATAAATTCCCAAATTCAGTATCTCAGAAAATTAGAATATAACTTAAGACCAATACAAAGAAAGGATTTTTAGAAATCTTGGCCAACTAAAAAGTATGAAAATGAAAAGTGTGAGCATGTACAGCACTCAAAACTTACTTGGGGCTTCTTTTGCCTGAATTACTGCAGCAATGCGGCGTGGCATGGAGTCGATCAGTCTGTGGCACTGCTCAGGTGTTATGAGAGCCCAGGTTTCTCTAATAGTGGCCTTCAGCTCTTCTGCATTCTTGGTTCTGGCATATCACATCTTCCTCTTCACAACACCCCATAGATTCTCTATGGGGTTAAGGTCAGGCGAGTTTGCTGGCCGATTAAGAACAGGGATACCATGGTCCTTAAGCCAGGTACTGGTAGCTTTGGCACTGAGTGCAGGTGCTTCTGACGCTGTCTGTTGTTCAAGAGTGGCTTGACACAAGGAATGTGACAGCTGAAACCCATGTCTTGCATATGTCTGTGCATAGTGGTTCTTGAAGCACTGACTCCAGCTGCAGTCAACTCTTTGTGAATCTCTCCTACATTTTTGAATGGGTTTTGTTTCACAATAATATCCATGGTGCGGTTATCCCTTTTGCCTGTACACTTTTTTTCTACCACATCTTTTCCTTCCCTTCGCTTCTCTATTAACGTGCTTGGACACAGAACTCTGTGAACAACCAGCCTCTTTTACAATGACCTTTTGTGTCTTGCCCTCCTTGGTCGTCTTTTCCCCATGATTGTGTAGCCTACAGAACTAGACTGAGAGACCATTAAAGGTCTTTTGAGTTAATTAGCTGATTAGAGTGTGGAAGCAGGTGTCTTCAATATTGAACTTTTTCACAATATTCTAATCTTCTGAGATACTGAATTTGGGATTTTCCTTAGTTGTCAGTTATAAACATCAAAATTAAAATAAATAAACATTTGAAATATATCATTCTGTGTGTAATGAATGAATATGAATACTTTTTGACTGTAATTGGTGAAATAACTCTTTGATGATATTCTAATTATATGACCAGCAACTGTATATCTATGGAAAACTTTAAATTACTACCTTAAAACAAAATAATTAAAAGTGTTCAATAAAACTCTTTGAATAGTTAACAACAAATTATTTCATTATGTAATCCTTGGAGATGCATTTCTCTCTTAAGGATTGACTTGCGATACTGGCTCAGAAAACATTTTATTAATAAATATTTCAATATCCTTACTATTTGCCCAGACGCATATCATGGTAATTTTTTTTATTTTTTTATTATTATTATTTTTTTTAATCTCTTGTAGAGCAGGCCTAGTTTTAATCCGGTGCCCTTTTTAACTAACTCTTCCAGTTGCTTTGACGTGAAAATTAGCTCGAAGCCCCGCCCTGTAGGGCATATAAGTTGGGACCAGGCTAAAATGCACGGCTCTAAAATAATGGTCTTTGGATTTCCCCTTACCTTAAAAAGATTTTCTTTTGTGGTTCCGTATTAGCCTATTAATTGAAACACATCAGTCATAAAATACAATGTCAAATTCACATTAAACATTAAACAACACACGCAATATTAAACATCTAACTTTTATTTACAAAATGAATAAGAAGAATACTTGCATTGTAACCCAAACAATAAGGTATTTTCCCTTAAAACGTTAACGGTTCATTAAGGTATTTTTTTTTTATTTCCTTTTTTTTTTTGTATATGAAAACACCGCAACAACGAAGACAATTGTTATATATTCCTGCGGTTATTAGACTTGTGCCGGTATTTGGTAATGCAATATATTGTGGTGATTAATATGTACGATATTGTTATCTTGGGCACATCTAAATGCCATGAATAAATATACATTACAAATTATTCTGAATTTGGAATGCATATTAAGAATAGCATTCGCATCAGCTGCTAAAAATGCACAACATCGCTGTATGTTGCTTGAAAGAGTGCATGTGCTCTGATGTAAACAAGCATGCATTAGAAGCACATGGAGGAACACGTGAGAGACGCGCTAAATGAAAGCACATTCACTCTCTGACAGCAGATGGCGCTGAATGCAGCCCTTACCCTGTAAACACAGTAAATAAAGCAGCTGTTACTTTCTAAACCATATTTAAATAATATTAAATAACAATTCAGATTTGTGTTTTCCCTATGGTGTTTATTACAGAGCCAACTACTGAAATATTTAGACTTATATTCTGAATAAGTATTCTGAATATTCTGAACATTCATTAATCTTAGGTATTCCAATATTTAATAACACATTGTTAAAATGTTAAGTTGCAACTGTGTTATTAAGTTATTAAGACTTGTATTTTTTTTAACAAAGATTAATAACTTCTATATACAATTTAGAGAAAAAAGTTATTTAACCAGTTATACTGTATTATGACAACTTTTTTTTAATCAAAATTTCAATACCGTGATAATACCGTGATAATACCGTATACCGTGATAAAAGCATGATCAATTAACCGCAACAGGAAAATTTAATACCGGGATATCCCTAGCGGCTAAATGCATAGATGGTAAATGCAGTCATATAATGTTATTACATTTTATCCTATATATAGTCTGTAATGGCATATTAACAACTTATTTTGTCTTAATGATATATTCATGAAGAATTTTAGTTATAGCCAGAGTTTTAGTTACAACGAAGATTACTTTTCAAAGTACAAATTGAGCACAAGTGAATGTGGTATTTGTTGTGAAGAGTACCCTGAAGCATAGGCATTTATTTATTTATTTATTTATTTATTTATTTATTTATTTATTTATTTATGTGGATAAATGCAGTATTCAATTTAACAGCACAAATCAAGAGCAAACGAAAGGATTTAGATTCACTCTAAAATAAATTAATAATAATAATAATAATAATAATAATAATAATAATAATAATAATAATAATAATAATAATAATAATAATAACTCTGGTCGCACTGAATGGGAAGGACAATAAAGTTTCCATTATATTTAAAGGGATTTGGACGGCATGGGGTGGAGACTGACATCACTGCCTCAAATTCTGTTTGTTATTTCTAAGAAGGGGAAATTGATAATTGGTAAAAATGATTGGCACAAATCAGCTCTAATCAAGCACAGACAAATGACACCGTTTTTGAGTCATTTAGACAAACTGGGTGGAGAGTGACACCACAGCTCCCGAAAACATTTTGGTTATATCTAAACAAGGAAACTAGATACAGTGTTTGTTTTAATGACACAAACCAGCACAAATGAACTGTGCTGATTTGGAGTGATTTAGGCAACATGGGGTGGTTAGTGACATCACATGATCAAAAAAAATGTGTAAATGTTTAATATCTCAAACACCAGACCAGCACAAATGTTTGTTCTTGTGTCACAAATCAGCACAAAGATAGTACAAACGAATGGCATAGTTTTGATGATTATTTCTTTTTATGAGGTGCCAACTACATGGAGGTCACATCAGAAGATAACAGCTATGTTGCCATGACAGCATTTTTTTTTTTCTTTGTATTTATCTGCTCCGGGTAAAAGCATAAAGCATGATTTAAGATTGTCTGGTTACATTAAAGGAAGAAAACCATTTGCTTGATGACCAGGTAAGTATTACAGAGATAGTCTCGATCCCTGTGGTGCTCAAGCCAGCTCTGAGCATAGCTTACACATTTCGTCATTTAAAATTTAATTTGGATGTTTGGATTTGATGGTGTTCCTCTTATTTTCACATCATTGCTTAATTTACTTCAACTGTGTGTTAATACAACTTAGTCTATGCAGGAGAGACGAGCAAGTTAGTCTAAGATTTTAATTGGTCGTTCAGCATCCACAGTCACAGTGATGTGAAATATGAGTCAAGTAGCCACAGCAATGTCATTAAAGTGCTGCATGATGCTGTTGAGATGTGGATTGAGTCCTGAAGTTCTAACTAGATGTTGCAGCGGAGGCAAAACTCTACACATGTAGAACACTGACAGACAAATTCGATATATTGTACAAAGGAGACCCATTTGAGTTGCTGTCATGGCTCATTGGTAACCTGTTGGCATCATTTGTAGAGTGCTAGTGTTTGTGTGGATCCTTGCCTTTGAAAAAAAAAAAAAACTCTAGCTCTTGTTGATAAAGAGGATTTGTTTATGTTTTGACATGGTTATATATTTACTTAGTATCGATCTACCCCTAATGTGTCCTCTCCACTCCCCTCTCAGGGCTGCGT
The DNA here is from genome assembly GCF_003368295.1 of Carassius auratus. Lineage (NCBI taxonomy): Eukaryota > Metazoa > Chordata > Actinopteri > Cypriniformes > Cyprinidae > Carassius > Carassius auratus. Next base: position 10,206,795 of record NC_039268.1, on the reverse strand, counting down.
AAACCGTTTCAATGACACAACAAAGATTCTTAGTGGCCAAGTACTTTCTACTAAAAGAACAAACTCTATCAAGAAGCTTCTGCCAGATGAATGAATTAGAGACAAAATGAGGCTAAATGCCATCACTAATTGGTGCCATCTTTCATTTTACTGGATCCATATTGGACCATTAAAGTTGCTCTTTAGCTTAGGTTTTGGTTGAACAATAAAACCGTTTCTTTTTACGTCAACGTAAAGCAGCTGTTGATTATCAAACAGTTAACCCTAGAATATCAGAGGATAAACTGTCATTGTATGAAAGAGTCATTTAATATTTCCTATTAAAATCTCCTTGTAACCACCAGTGTAGTTAAGGTTAACTACTTATTTAGGTTATTTATTTTTAAATGCAGGAAATTCAAATGATTATTATTTGGATTCCACTTGGATGGTTTAATTATTATTTTAATCATTATTATTATTATTATTATTATTATTTTCTTTAACAGCATGTCTTATTGATTCAATTCATAAAATATTCACAGTTTAAGAACTTATTAAAATTTTGACAGCGCACAATCTGTTTCTTTTCTTTTTTTTCCCCAATTTTTTTTTTTTCTCTAGTCATTGTTTATAATGTAATCCATCTTTTTCATCAAAACTGTGATAGTGTACTATACTTTATCAATTAAAACATGGATACAACTTTAATTTGATTGCACAATGTTCGGTAAAGCTTGTTTTATAAACTATCTTATTATTAGTTGTAGTAGTATTACTACTCTTTTTGGCGTTTTTCCCATAAAACAGAAATGTCTCAAAATAAGCTGTTCAGAAATGCACAGATCTCATATACACATGTAATTTATTTCCCATCATTTTACATTCACAGACATAACTATCTGTGTTTGTGTGGACTTTGCAATTTTGTGACATGTGTATTTGACAGTTTAAGCACAATAAGAAAGATAACTTAGTTTAGTTTTCATGTTATGCACTGTCACAGCTTTCAGATGTGTGCGCTCAGAAAACTCTAAGTTATACACGGTATATATATATATATATATATATATATATATATATATATATATATATATATATATATATATATCAAGTTAATTATTATATAGTCTCAGCCTCAGACGTCACACCCACAGACCGTTAGCTAAACATCTCATGCATATGGGACACAAAAGTGGAAACACTTTCAGGAGTGTCAAAGTCATTATCAGATTGGTTAAATTCTACAGGATTTCCACGAGACTTGTGTGTCGCGTTCTTTAACATTCCCCCTGTCTGCATTTCCAGCACTGCTAAAATCATAGGGCCCTACTTTTAACATCCTAACACTAGAGTAATAATGCTCATGGCATGTTCATGTTATGTAACTTAAATATCACTGTGCTCCATCTTCACACTGGCTTTGTCACTGACTGACTAATGCTCCATGTCAAAGGTGAAGGAGAAACACATCATATACTGTCTGTAGGTTCTTCTGAGCCTTGAGGTGAAGACCACCTGTCTTAATGAGTACAACTGACTCTGACATCCATCATCGACACTGACAGGAAAGCATTTCCCAGGCGTGATGTTCATCTTGTGAGTGAAGGATAGTGGCCTGTAAGGGACAGCAGACTTCATCATGGACCTGTGTGGTTACCACTAAAGTGCTGAGGGATGTGTACTCTCACCCCTGGAACTGTCTTAATGTTTGATGGAGCGAACTGCAGTTGCCCAAAGTTTAAAACTGAAACTTATTGTGACAGTCTTTGCAAGTTTTGATGATTGGCTAGAGGTAAAAAAAATGGATAGATCTTCTTACTACTGTGTGACAAAACAGGGCCTCGAATTGGAGCTAAAGCGGTCTGTGCATGTGTTCTTGACAAATGGGGTTCTGGTGCCCAAATGAGCTATACAGGTTTTAGTCCGATTTGATATATATATATATATATATATATATATATATATATATATATATATATATATATATATATATATATATATATTGATCTGTGTCACTGCCCACAATAATTTCTTGTGACTTCATACAATAAAGGCCTTCTGAAGTGAATCAATGGGTTTGTGTGAATCACTGGGGAGCTTATAGGATATAATTATATTTATAATTATACCATTCGCTGCCATAATAAAGCTTGGAATCAGGCCATTTTTTAATATAACTCTGATTGTATTCCTTGGATGGCTTGAGGGTGAGTAAATCATTGGGTAATTTTTATTCTGGGGTGAACTATCCCTTTAAGGTAAGAAAATACATTACCAGTGGGAGCCTTCAAGACGAAAAGGTTCAAAACCGCAATTTTGACTGATTGTCAACACCTCTCCTTGTATGAACTGAAAAAGATTTAGTCATCAACCATATGCCTTAATTTATGCGTTCATAGCAGATGTGCTAAAATAAGGGTTGAAGAAGCTGTCTGGAAACTGTAGCTATGAGCTACTCATAATTTATACATTTCTTTCTTTCTTTCTTTCTTTCTTTCTTTCTTTCTTTCTTTCTTTTAATAGTTATAATATAAACATAAATGATAGAATCTGTACAGTGTGACTATAATATATCAGTACTCGTTGGATATATCAGCTACAGAACTACAGTCACATTACTGATAAAAATAAAATAGTATATATAGTATACACCAATGCTATATCTAATTCATTGTTGAAACATCAAACATTTTTCTCTAGCCTCAATCCTTATGGATCAGCATAGATCTGGTCATAAGCAACAACCCCAGTTAATATAGTAATGCTGTACTCTATATGCAGACATAGAAGAATCTGGCCTGTTGTTTGCCAGCTCTTGCAGAGAGTTGGGTGTTAGTAAGAGAGAGCTCAGTGTATTTGTCAGATGGCACGGGCACGTGGGTTTCGCTGCCCTGCAGATAGCGACCTGGGAGACCCTGATGGATCTGATTGCCATGCTTTTGGAGGACAGATGGCTTGTGCTGAGGTGATGTGTGTGCGCGTGTGTGGATATGGACTCGCAACAGGGGGATTTAATTCTCTCTGACCCTGATCTCAGTTAAGCAGTCTCCACGTTTTCCCCCTGTCCGAGGTTGTTGGAATCCTGGGGATGACAATGTGTTCTTTGCTACTGTGATATATGTGTTTTTTCTCCTCTGTTCAATCCCAGAGTATTTATGGAGGCCTGTTTTGCCTCTGTTCTTCCCTGCAGCTTCTGGTCAAGGGCAAATTCGCATTTTATCAGACATGAAAATGGAAAAAAAAAAATCCCTCACATATGTTTTGGGAAATCAGCCTTCACTGCAGAGATTCATCTGTGGCTCTCTTGACTCAGAGATACTGATGAAGCCAGAGTAAAAGGTTTTGATCAGAATTCACATTTCTGCTTTGGGACAACATGAAGTGCGGGCCGTGTTTTATTGATGTGCGGGATGAGGAATGAGACTCGTGTCTGGGTTTCTGACCCATCCTGTGACAACCGATGAGAGGAGGTATTCTGAAGTGCCTAATAGAGAAATATTCTAGAGAGAAATATAAAGCTCAAACATACACTACATCCCCCTTTCCTTTCTGTCAATGTCACATATCTGTCTTCAGCCGAGCTGTCATTGTCCACCCATAAAAAACTGGTGCCCTTCACCTGAGTGACCTGTCATTCTGAATACCCACCAGAAGCAGCTCTGATTCCTGTGACAGTTTAACTATACATCAGAGCAGGAGAGAGCTTCATGAGCAGGGAGTGTCTGGACTCCATCACCCAAAGGGCCCCTCATCAGACTCCCACTCACTGCTGATCCTTGTCCAGTCAAACTGAGTAGACTGGACACCTGTCTTAATATGAAGTATGAGACAGACAGAAAGGAGGCTAAAGATGATAGGTAGGGGCCTATGGGTATGGATATGCTGTCCAACACAGAAAGGAGAGAAAAAAAAAGCATAGAAAATGAGGGAGATTAAACAGGAGGACTGGAAAGATTTATAGAATAGGATAAATTAATTAGAATAAATTCTAATTCGCAGTTTAGGGAGATGAATGTAATGGAGGCCAGCTAGGAAGCCCACCAACCTCCCATAACATTTGAAGCAAGTTTAAACTCCTCTTGAAACAGTTTGAGTAGGACAGGTTACCATGACCCGGATGAGAGTGAGGTTTATGGAGGCAGGCTGGGAAGAGCTGTGCCACTTCTCTGGCCTGAAAAGGTGCAATAGACTCTGAAACCAGAGGCTGAAACATCCTTGTTAATTCTTCTGCCTTCCATGCCGGTATACGCTTGTTTGAATCCCATTTGGATTGGTGAAAGCAGGGCTATTTCTATGGACAAAATCACTCTAAATATCTGCTTTTAAATTCCACAGAAGAATGGAAGTCATGTATGTTTTAAGGCCATTGATAATGAACAAATGATGACAGAATTTTCTTTGATTCCAGTCAAGTCACAGTTGTTTCTTTCTCTGCATTTTGCCAATAAAAGCGTCAGAAAGTGTCTTAAATGTCTTTCTAAGATGCTCTATCCATTCTGTTCAACAGAGTGTATGTGTGTGTGTGTGTGTGTGTGTGAGCATAATATGATGTGCAAGTTCTGTGAGGAGCACTATTCCAAAAAAACTGCAGAGCTGCCAACCTAAATGGCATTTTAGGCATCATAGGCACTCTTCTGATGCAAATGTTGTTTGAAACTGTTGGTAGAAAAATGATGCTGCCTTTTAAAAATTTCATTTGGCTTTAGACTCTTATGCAGCATAGCATGCATCCTTCACAGATAAGGCATTGCCAGAATCCATTTCAATGAGCTCAACTTCAACTTCATCCAAGATGAAAAGTACAACAAACTCAGAGGAAAATGAGAAGTTCAGTCTTTATTCTGTGCTAAAGACTGAAAATATTATTTGCGCTATATTTCACCTGTGTTCTGTATTTACTGATTTATATTGAGAGAAAAAAAAAAAACAAATAAATACATAGAAAGATTACTTCCTTTCTCTCTTCATTTAGAGTCTGCGTATTTCAGATTGACCTCACTGAGATTTTTAAAATAAATTAAAGGGGTATTGAACTTTTTTTTGTTTGTTTGGTTTTACAAGATTCAGTGTTTTTACATAAAAAATAAAATAAAAATAAAAGGTAGTAATAGTAATAGGCTATGTTCTGTCCTGTTTTTAACCCTATTAACGTTTAGGTCAAAAACACATACTGTAAATGCTCAATACATTTCAAATGATCTGTAATAACAGACAAAGCAATATAAAAACATTCACTCACACTTGTGTGTTGAGACATTAATGTTAGATCCAGTTTAGTTGGCACAGCAATGTCTTTCAGCTTTATTCTTTACCAATGGTTCTTCACATAGTAGACGGGGCTAAACAGGCAGCAAGGCAGTGTTTAGCCACACTATTACATCATAGAGTGACATTCCACAAGCTGTTGTTTCGGCAAACTGCCTTCAATATAAGCTGCTTTTAGACTAATAAGAACGTTTTGAGTTCTGAAACGTACAGAATGTATTTTATACTACAATGACACAATTTTGGTTTCTCAGTTAATGTCTTCTTGTAAAAATGAAATTAAAGACACTAAATAAAATTTGAGCACATATGCGTGTGTGTGTGTGTGTGTGTGTGTGTGTGTGTGTTTATTGCAGTTTCTAGACCTCATTAAACAGCAGAACCATTTTCAACTCAACAATTATATTATATTTTTAGTTTTTAATATATGAAATATAGAAAGCAGTTCATTTAAACTAATGGTATTTCACAATAGTACTTATTTGATGTAGTTTTTTGATCAAATATATGCAGCCTTGGTGTAACAATTTTCTTTCTTTTAAAAGCTAACTCATACTGATCTCAGACTTAAGGACAGTAACTTACATCTTGCATTTGATTTAAAAATAAATAAATAAATAAATAGCAAAAAGGACAGTGGAGATTCAACAGGCATGCAAACACACAGACATCCTTGAGACATCTTATATATGAGAATAACCAGTGGGAGAAAATAGAGTGAAAAAAATAAACGGAGAGAGTATGTTAAGAATATATCATGGTCCAGAAAAAGACATCATCCATCAAAATATGTCTATCTGACAATGGCAGAATGACAGGAAGTGGAGCAGAAAGAGGACTCCATCAATTACAGCTGAGGTTTTTGCTGATAGATGGGGAATATTTTGTCCTTTACAACATCATGCCCCTGAAGCTTATCCTGCTTTTACACAGTGCTGCCAAGACTTAGTCTAATAGAGTCATATATTAAAGACTTACTTATTTGTGCCTCGAGGGCCAAAGATAAAACACCGCAAGGGGTGAAGATTCAACATCTTGCAGTGGCTAATTTTATAACTGTCTATGGAAATTAATTCATAAATTTATGAATCCAATTACATTTGCAGCACAAATTGGTAGAACTGAGTGCAAGTAAGGTCTAACCACCTCTTAACTCAAACATTCTCTCTCTCACACACACACACACACACACACACACACAAACATAAACTTCCTTCTGAACTTGCATGAGAACTTATTAAGAGTTATGCACTGTACTTTCCCTCAGCTTTAGGACTATTTTTTACCGTATGATCCTGCAAGCCTTGCAGTCCTTCTCTTAGGGGTGTCAAATAGATTCTAATTACCTCGGCAGAATTAAATGAACATACGCTAATGGATCATGGGAGGCATAGCCTGGCTCCAAGGATGTGTAACCAATTGCACTCTTCATGGTTCAGAGGGAGTAGAGGAGTCACTTCACACCAGACCTTCTGTATGTATTACCTCACTATATCATTTTAAACCAAATTACACTTGACTGAGTCGGTGAGGATTTTACTCAAAAAGAGAAAGATAGCGAATTTGAGAGACATATGGCAATGCCCTGTATGAGGAAGGGCACTGCAGTTACTAGGTGCCTGGAGATTTTCCCTCCTATGAAATTACTGGGATCTGACTGTGCTTAGGACTACTTGCTTAACCCTTTAAGGCAGGGATTTTGTAGCCATATGGTATGACAGCATATCACGTTACTTCACTTTCTTGGAACTTGAAACAATTAAGAAAATTACCTGAATATCTAGAAGGGCAGACTGCAAAAAAAAAAAAAAAACAATAATACAACCTTGACATTTGACTTTTCCCGCCGAAAGAAGAGACGTTGTCTAAAATGATCCTTAAATTAGGCTGTTCAATATTCATAATACATAAGGAATTCATTCATTCATTCATTCATTCATTCATTCATTCATTTAAATATCAACTTTGACAAAATTTAGAAAATATGAACATTGTCATAACACTGTACCACAATGGATTTGCAGTAATACATGTTATCATGGGCATTTATTCATCCATTCATCCATTCATGTTCAGTCTAATATCATAATTTGATATAGACATGCATCAATCAATCAATCAATCAATCAATCAATCAATCAATCAATCAATCAATCAATCAATCAGTCTAGTCTGCATATTAATCTAGTTGTCTAATAATTGTCTTGCAATGTGTATTATAACTATAGTTGACTCTCACAAATTGCTTTGTTCCTCTTTTGTTTCACTGGATAAAAGTGCTAAGTGCATAAATGGAAATGGAAAATGCAAGGAAAAGAGTTACCCACTGGCTTTAGAATGAACAAGGAAATATGTAAATGATTATGGTTCTTTCAGTTTGTGTATTATGAAATGTATTTTTTCTAAGGATAACTTTTATTTAATCAGAAGAGAAATGTGAACTTCAGTGCTCCAAACTGCGACTAAAACAGTCACATTTACGACCAAATATATTAAATTGCGAGTGAAGTTTTTGCTTATGTCGCCACTCGCGACTATTGTATATACATGTTATTACTTAAAAATTGGCATGTAATCCCTTTTTCCTTATTGTTTTGCAATCACATCTTTTTTTGTTTGTGTATTAAACTTAGATTATGTGCATCAAAGGTTTAGTGAAAAAAAAAAGAGTTTTCAAACAGTCTTCATTGCTGCCACACAGCAGCATTGTCACACACCTGCTAAACACAGCTCAGTTGTGCAGCGTGAGAGAGAGAGAGATGACGGAGACGTGCAAAAGTGAAAGTACAGAAAAGCACAGTCAGTTGAGTGGATATTGGCAATATTGTTAACAATTCTCGGTTATAATCATTACTAAAATGCTTCTCCTTATCGAGATTTACTGTTAATGCGTGAACCTCATATTATTTAAAGCGCACTTGCCGTCCAGTAAAAAAAAAAAAAAAAGTGCTTCGTTACTTTAAAAAAACAACAACAACTAAGTATCAGCTTTAAAATAATTCATAATTCATAACGAAATACAAACAATAAAAACTGTTTTGTTATTGCCACTATTTAATGCGGCAGGTGCGGTCGCTTTAGCGCCTCAGTTCAAGTGGCAAGTAAACCCATTTAATCATTCTCTTTAATAATGTAAAGTACATAATGATCATGAACTAACATCAAAATATAGGCTATTTTATATAAGAGAACCTACAGTACAACTTATTGAAATGTTTCATGTAAAAGCTCATTCAGTTTTTCAAATGGCTGAAAATGTCTAAAGCTTAAACATTGCAACGTAATATATATTGACCTCAGAATAACCATTCAGTGCCCATAAACTCATCAGTCAGCTAGAAAAATAACTATAAAGAGGCATTTTGGTATGCACTTCATTTTAATATTTATTCTGTTTTCTACATGATTCAACTCCTATAAAATTACATTTTACTAATTAAGAAAAACAGACTGAAAGTATGAAAGACACACACCCTTAAAAATAAAGCTACTTAAAATATTCTTCACAGTGATGCCATAGAAGATCCATTTTTGGTTCCAGTAAGAGCCATTCAGTCAAAGGTCATTTTAGTTATATATTATTATAACTTTTTATCATCTGAAGAACACTCTTTCACCACCAATAACCTTTTGAGAAACATTTATGAAGCCATTTAGACAAAAAAAAAAAAAAAAAAAAAAAAGTTATTCTATGGCATCATGAAGCACCTTTATTTTTAAGAGTGTGTTATCATTTAAACGATGCATTGAGGAGGAGCCCGAACTACAGTTAGTGGCTAACTGATGTTTATTGTCCATGATATTGGTACAGATTATGTGTAATAAACAATGCATGACTGTATATTTCAAGTTGGAAAATACATTTAGTTCCCACTTTAAGTGAGCCTTAGTCCCCAGGTCACCTACAAGATGGATTAAAATGCTGATAAAGTCAAGAAAAGGTGAGACATAAACACATGACAGTATGAAAAAAAAAGAAAATAAAAAAAGACAGCCCCTCACTGACGACTACTGCGCACAAACAAAACCAAACACAAAATTAAGCCCAGGCCTGGTACTCTCTCGTCCTTCACTGTCGTTACTCATCCTATTCATACTTCTGATCTCCTCTGTGGGACTCGAGACCGGTGAATGGCGCAGGTGTCGCTCATTTCCAAATCACTCCACCGGCCTCGCTCCGTTCCCACGGCTCTCAGCCCTGCAGCGTTTCCAGGAATTCTGAGAATTCACTACACAGAGGTGCCCACTATAAAATGAGAGAAACAAGGAAAGATTGTGGGACATTATAGATGGCCTGTAAGCAGCAGGAGTCCTCACTTATATGGACCTTGAATGACTTCAGGAGAGCAGTCAACCAAGAGCACTCATTTAAAATGCATGCAGTTCACTATAATGCGGGGCTTTACAATGAATAATGCAATTTGATTAGTGAACCGGGCTTTCGTTTCATTGTGCTTTGAGTTACTACTGAATTATATATCCCTTTCTCTATGGATATTTAAGGAATATATAGTGGAGTCTGGATAAATAGCTGCCCACTGCTCTGGGTGTGTGTTCACTTCTACAGAATATCTGATTGTTAAGTTACAGAATTGGAACATTTTCCCTGCAATATCATAACCTTTTATACAGCAGAAAGTCAGCAGCGCTGATGGCAGAAAAGACACTTTCTCAACAGCACAATTCTCACTAAATAAAGAACAGATGGCGTTTTCACCACACATCAGACAGACTCCCTGATAATTACACGTGCTCATTTTAATCAGTGTGCTTCTGTGTTTTGTGCAGTAGGTGTGCTGGAGCACTATTTTCTGTTGCTCCATCGCCTGACACATCTTAATAAAACCAATGTTTATTGCTTTCATTTGTTTGAAGCAAGTATCGCAAGTACAGTATTTTCAGTTACATTTTAGATGCTGCTTAGAAAATTATGGAATCGCTATGGATGCTTTTTTCCACAGCAGGATAAAAATAAATAAATACATAAAGATAGTAAACCTTTTTCATAATTGTGACCTATAAAGTAATAATTGTGAAATAAAAACATACATAGAGAGATATAAACTCTTAATGCAAGGGATAACATCAGATTTGTAATTCCTTTTTAATCTGATATTGGAAATAAGCTCCATACAGAACATCTCTACTATAGTCGCAACAGACTTACAAAGATGTTGGTCCAGATTGTCCTAGTCGTGAAGGAGCATTGTGATAGAGTGACTCAATTGCAACTTGACAGATTGACTATTTTGCAACTGAGTCAGGGAAGATGGCGTGCTGTAACTCTGAAATGTAAATAACAAACAGGAAGGCTCAGAAACACTCACGGCTAGACAATTACCATAAGTGGCGTAATTCTTTATGAAACAAGCCACAGGAACAGCATAGCTAGTGCTTTTATTTCTTCAAAAAATATCTGAAGTTCACTGAAAGTCATAAATAATATAAATCATGCAGTCTGACATCCTGCAAGCGTATCATCAGAATAGGACCTCGGGCTGATGGCACAGTTCTACATTAAGTCCAAAGTGATAGACTGGATCCAGTTGTTTGCTCAGAGCCAGTGGCATAAAGCATTCGATTAAACATTTTATATAAACATTCACCAAATATTGCGCCAGATTGCTGTTTATGTAATCTCAATAAAAGGCAGCAAAAAAAAAAAAAAAAAAAAAAAGAAGTCAGGATTGAGTATTGGTCAGAGTCATTTGGAGTGTGATCAGTAACACAGCTGTTATTGTATAACCAATGTGTTAATACATGCAGCTTTCACTAGATGCACAATCTGAATGCAATCCAAAGCTTTAAATAGAGGTTTGCTTTGGTAAATAAACCCACTGAGCTTTCTCCTGATATCAGTGATGAATCATATTAGGTGTATCATTTATGGAAATAGCAAGTGAATGTAAGGCTAACCCACTCAGTCATTATAGTTGGTGGACTACAAAGGTCTGTTTAATGATTTTTCATGCATTGTGATGGGTCGTGAAGAATAAAAATATCTTCAAATGAAATGTAAGAAACACATAGAGATATAAATAAATGTTTTCATTTAAACTGATATATTTATTTTTTTTTGATCGTGAGCATCTTTCTCCCAGTATCTGTGTGTGAAACAATCAACTGCTGCTGACAGGCTTAAAAACAAGGGCTTTGTTTACTTGTTAAGGCTTGAAATACACAGATAAAGAAACTAAGCTGCAATGTCAAACCCTTTAAGGCATCTTTTAATCAAACAGACAGAAAAGGGATGTCTTTTAAGGCCAAGTGTTTATAGCTTTGTTTGCTTGACACTGCACATGATTAAAATAATCTACAAGACATGATTTATTCACGTACATCAGTGCTGAAACATAAACGCACATACAATACAATAAAAAATATATTTTTTTAGATGGATTTCATAGTAACTCGTCAGTGATTTTGTAACAATCCTCTAATCATCTATCATAATTAAAGTGTGTGTGTGTGTGTGTGCTCTTGATTTTGTGACATATCAGGACACAATGAAATGGGTATGACACAGGTATTAAAAGGAGAGGGTGACTTATGAGGACATATAACTCATGTCCCCCTTTTTCAAAATGTGTATAAACCATACAGCAATGATAGAAACTGCAGAAATGATGACATTATCTAGTTGTGACTACTCATATTATGTTCTAATGTATCCATGCATCACATATGTTGTTGTCAAAGTCCCTTTACAGACATGTCTTTGAGCACCTACTTATGTAAGTAAGCAGACACTTTTTTCCAGGGTGACTAAGAGTTCACTTATTTTAGAGTCTGTCCCTGCTGTGCTCAGCTATAATGGTTCCAGTTTCTTCCGGTCGATAGACTCAGCTTTGGCCACAATTACTTCCCCCAGGTTTGATCTTTTTTTATTATTTTTTTTTTTATTTATTTTTTTAGAATAATTATCCCAGAATAAATTTGTATGGGTGCTGTATCATCTCAACTGCAGATTGAGGTCTAGTGTGAATGCAGTGATCGGAGTTGATGGACTGAGGTTAATTTCCCATCAGCCCTAATGGTGGTCATTATAACCAGCACCTGCACCTTAGAGATGCTGTACCAGACTTCATTACCGCTCTTTTGACGTCATTCTCAAACAAAAGAAATTGACCAATAAAGTCTCAAATAAAATTCCTGGTATGGTGCACGTGCATGACATGACCTCAACTGAGCTAATCCAGAATGTTTATCTCACGTCTCCTTCTTTAAAAAATTCATATTTCATCAGAGAGCCAAAGGGATTATCTTCCTGACAGTGAGCACAATTAAACACTATTACCATCAGACTGTCAGAATATGGCTTTCTTTTTCTTCATTCATTCTTTCTCTTGCTGCCTTTGCATATTTTGATTAAAAAAAAACATTAGTTAATGATTGCTGAATGCACATATTAAAGACGATTTGGCATTAAAGACAAGTTTTGACAAATATGGCTGTTATTATGTCATTATAAAATCAGAGGGTGTCATCACAAAGAAATTAAATCAATGTTGTTGTTGTTGTTGTTTTTGTTTTTGTTTTGTTTTTTGTTCACAAATGTTCACTTGGATATGACATAGTTATTACTATCAATACCAAGGACTGAACTCATTCCATTTCTAGTGGATGTTAGTGTGTCCTGACTGAAACTTTATTTATTAAACTAACCGATAGCTCTTCTAGAAGTACCAGTCACTGTCAGTACAGGAAGTCACTGCATATTTCAGAAACTTTCCAATAAATGTTTGATACACATTTACTCTCATGTCATTCAAAACTTGTATGTCTTTTTCAGTGGAATGTAAAAGAAGATTATTTTTTATTTTTTTAAGAATCTTCATAAATATTTTCAGCTCCCATTGATTTCCATTGGAAGGACAAAATGCAGTGAAGTCAGTAGGATGCACTGGTTACCAGTTTGTTCTTCAAAGTGAACTTAAATCTTCATTGAATCTCCTCTTGTCGTCCACAAAAGAAAGCAATCCATGCACTCATGGGCTGTCTAGAAGTACCAGGTCATCAAGAAAACTAAATCTCTAGAAAACTTGACAGTTGACAGAAACTTGACAGAAATGTTTACACCCTTAATTGTTAAGTCTACTTAAGATTTAGCTACAATGTGATACAACTTGTTTTCAATCCATGCTTTAACACATTAAAATCGAATGGACAAGTAGTTTTTGATACTGTATATGTACAGTGTGTGTGTGTGTGTGTGTGTGTGTATATATAGAGGTCTCAAATAGAAGGAAGTAAATAATATTTGGATGGTGTAATATCGTAATACAATGTTATTAATCAATATATTAAGACAACCTATGCTACTTAAATGACTAAAAATCCTATAGATAATGAGAAATGATTATTCACCACAGTGAATATGATGATGCGATGACACATTCAATCACACAGCTTCACCTGATGATTTTTTGTTGTTGTTGTTGTATAATTTATTATTTGAATAAGAGAGCAATGGCAACAAAATTTGGTTAATCAAAAATGGTTTTAATCATTATATAATAGATTGGATAGATTGGACAGAAATAACAACACAAGTAAAAGGCATTGCCTAGCAATGTACAATTAACAGAAGCAGCAATAAAAAGAACACGAAAATACATACATTATGTAGGTGGGTAAATCTGACTGGCTGGCGCTTATAGTTATAAATGCAATGTGGTTTGTTCTGGTTTTCTAAACAATTTTTAACTAGGGGATTGTACATTACACAATTTTAGCAAAAGTCAGTGACTGGGAGACTTGGATGTTTTATTGGAAATCTGGCATGCACATTTGAATAACAGCCATGGGTAAAAATTACACCATGGTGGTTCTAGTGTTGATGGAATGGACACTATGAGGCCAGGTGGGGCCCAAGTGGGACAGCCCAAAGTGTGGGATGAGTGTGGGCTGGCCCAGAGTGGGTCCCAAATGGTGCCAGTTGTTGGCCCATAACATGCCCACAGTATGTCCACACTGTAGGCTGGGTGTGGGCATATTGTGGGCACAGTGGGGGAAGTTTGGGAATATGGTGTGGGCACATTCTTTGATATATATATGAGACAAAAAAACATGCACATCATTTTTTATTTATTTATTTATTCATTTTTGCACCAATATCTTGAATTTTGGGGCAGAACTGTCTTTATGGAGTTGTTGTCCTGCATCAACTGTATGAAATGTCAGATAAAGTACAGGTCTGGTGGCGGGGCTTGTGTAATATTTTAATTGCTTTAGTTTTTCATAACTAATTAAGTTAACACATTAAACTGACAGCCCTATCACACACACACACACAAACAAACATATATATGATATATTTATACATACATACATACATACATACATAAATATATATATATATATATATGAACAACAGAGATTAGATATTGTGAAACTTCTGATTAATCCTAGATATTACTTTATACTCGTATCCTTTATGCTGCTGTCTTTCTCTGCTGAGATTTATCTGTATGGTTTATGGTTGCCTACACCATCCATCCTCTTACAGGCACAGGCCAGAATAAAAGGTACATAAAAGATTACATGTCTGTGTTACATTACATTCCTGAGGTTAGATTTGGTTGATTGCTTGGGCCAAAGCTGTGCTTGTTTTTTCACACAATATTTTAATCCTTTGTTAACTTGGTGTATTAAAGGTACAGTATTGTTCAAAATAATAGCAGTACAATGTGACTAACCAGAATAATCAAGGTTTTTAGTATATTTTTTATTGCTACGTGGCAAACAAGTTACCAGTAGGTTCAGTAGATTGTTAGAAAACAAACAAGACCCAGCATTCATGATATGCACGCTCTTAAGGCTGTGCAATTGGGCAATTAGTTGAAAGGGGTGTGTTCAAAAAAATAGCAGTGTCTACCTTTGACTGTACAAACTCAAAACTATTTTGTACAAACATTTTTTTTTCTGGGATTTAGCAATCCTGTGAATCACTAAACTAATATTTAGTTGTATGACCACAGTTTTTTAAAACTGCTTGACATCTGTGTGGCATGGAGTCAACCAACTTGTGGCACCTCTCAGCTGTTATTCCACTCCATGATTCTTTAACAACATTCCACAATTCATTCACATTTCTTGGTTTTGCTTCAGAAACAGCATTTTTGATATCACCCCACAAGTTCTCAATTGGATTAAGGTCTGGAGATTGGGCTGGCCACAATTTTGTTGGTTTGGAACCAAGACTTTGCCCGTTTACTAGTGTGTTTTGGGTCATTGTCTTGTTGAAACAACCATTTCAAGGGCATGTCCTCTTCAGCATAGGGCAACATGACCTCTTCAAGTATTTTAACATATGCAAACTGATCCATGATCCCTGGTATGCGATAAATAGGCCCAACACCATAGTAGGAGAAACATGCCCATATCATGATGCTTGCACCTCCATGCTTCACGGTCTTCACTGTGTACTGTGGCTTGAATTCAGAGTTTGGGGGTCGTCTCACAAACTGCCTGTGGCCCTTGGACCCAAAAAGAACAATTTTACTCTCATCAGTCCACAAAATGTTCCTCCATTTCTCTTTAGGCCAGTTGATGTGTTCTTTGGCAAATTGTAACCTCTTCTGCACATGCCTTTTTTTTAACAGAGGGACTTTGCGGGGGATTCTTGAAAATAGATTAGCTTCACACAGACGTCTTCTAACTGTCACAGTACTTACAGGTAACTCCAGACTGTCTTTGATCATCCTGGAGGTGATCATTGGCTGAGCCTTTGCCATTCTGGTTATTCTTCTATCCATTTTGATGGTTGTCTTCCGTTTTCTTCCACGTCTCTCTGGTTTTGCTCTCCATTTTAAGGCATTGGAGATCATTTTAGCTGAACAGCCTATCATTTTTTGCACCTCTTTATAGGTTTTCCCCTCTCTAATTAACTTTTTAATCAAAGTACGCTGTTCTTCTGAACAATGTCTTGAACGACCCATTTTCCTCAGCTTTCAAATGCATGTTCAACAAGTGTTGGCTTCATCCTTAAATAGGGGCCACCTGATTCACACCTGTTTCTTCACAAAATTGATGACCTCAGTGATTGAATGCCACACTGCTATTTTTTTGAACACACCCCTTTCAACTAATTCAACTAATTGCCCAATTGCACAGCCTTAAGAGCGTGCATATCATGAATGCTGGGTCTCATTTGTTTTCTGAGAATCTACTGAACCTACTGGTAACTTGTTTGCCACGTAGCAATAAAAAAATATACTAAAAACCTTGATTATTCTGGTTAGTCACATTGTACTGCTATTATTTTGAACAATACTGTATCGTTCACCCCCCCCCCCCAAAAAAAAATATATATATATATATATTTTTCATACGTGAACAAGGAAATATTTGATCATCAGTGTTCATGATGATCTTTTCTGTGGAATGAAATTGAATTGCATAAAATATGTTAAATATGTAACTTTAACTTCTGCTTGTCCATTCTACAAAATAAACAAATCAATCAATCAATCAATCAATCAATCAATGGTCTTTCATCCCGAGAGACATGTTAGCCATTATTTATTATTTATTTTTTATTCAATATTTTTACTGCTCTTCTCCACTAAACTACCCTGTTATGGTGTGTTTGTTCTCGGTTTACTTTACTGCTCCCCCAGAAGTCTTAACTGTCATCGTAGACTGCGTTGGGGATTGTTGCTAGTGTATAATTGTACAGCTGACACTGCTGTGGTGACATCAGTGTGAGCGCCCTTTTCTTCCATACATCCTGCTGAGGTGTGTTAGGGATACATTTGGAAGTGTTTTAGCAACAGCAGCTAGCTGTGAGCCTGGCAAGATCTTTTTGTCACTGTCGCTCAGGCTTCTGATCTCTCCAAAGTATTTGGAGGGGTGACCTACATTTCTGCAAACGGCTCTCGCTGGCTTCACCATTTAATACAGCAAAGGATTAGTGAGGGTCTTACTTTGAACAACACACCAGGAATGGCATCAATCCTTGTTGAATGTTCCGGAGTGTCTTTCCCAACACTAATACAAAACCGTCCACATCATGTGGCCAAGTATTAATATAATACTTTGGTCTGTAAAGAGAAAATAACATCACATTAAGCTTTATAAGAACCGGAAGCAGGTGTCAAGATTGTGTCTAACTGTATATAGACACATAAAAAAATAAAAAAATAAAATAAAATAACTAAAATAACTAATAAGCATTTGTTATGCTCCTGACTCTTTTATACCTGTGACGTCTGCAGCAGAACACATTGGTGAAGATGCACACTCAAAAAAAAAAAAAAAAAAAAAAAACATAAAAAAGATTAATAATAATAATAATAATAATAATAATAATAATAATAATAATAATAATAATAATAATAATAATAATAATAATAATAATAATAATAATAAAGTAATTATTCAGAAAAGTGCAGGATTTACATGGTGGTTGACTGTTCCATTTTTATTGTTAGCAATTTAGTGCAACTTTCATGCTAAATGCCTTGAATTCAGGATTGTATTATGGTGTACCATGCTGTTCAATACAATTTAATTTCAATACTTTTTAAGATGTCATTTTCAGATGTTTCCTGCCAAACCAAATGAAGCCTTGTACATTCTTTTTGAAGTCTGTGACCCCCTGCCCCCCACATACATAATCAATTTAGTTCTGCCATTTTTTAAGAACTATTTGACATTAACTACATATCGAGACTACTTAGGAAATATCAATCGTTCAATCACTTATTTTTTTTTTTTTTTTTTTTTTTGTGAATGAGGCCGCTGCATTTTAAATTATTGGAGGCACTTCTGGTTTGAAAAAGATATGCTCAAAAAGACTGAAACACATTACTTTAAGTCATAAGGTTACAAAAAAAATCTGACTGAATTAGCTGTACATTTCCCTACTTTTTCTATTTTCAGAAGTCAACGTAATGCTTGGTATTTTAACGTGATGGGATATAACAATGATACCAACATAAGAATACTTTTCAGTTCACTGCATTCTCTTCCTCCTAATTATTTTCTTCTCCCCAAACCCCCCAAACCCCCTGTTCTTTACTGTTTGGAAGAAGAAGAAAAAAAGACAACCTATACTTTGCATTTTTGGTCTGCTTTTCCCATTCTATTTATGATATATTCCATGAATAATTATCTGACATGCACTGAGAATCACAAAAAAAAATTTCAGCCCTGACAATTCTTTCCAGTGTTTTCACAGAGACACTTTAAAATGGAATTGTTATGTAATATAGACATATATTACAACAATGACTTTTACATTTCCTTTTGGAGAAAATAATGTCACCTCATTGACATTGCTTATTATTGTGTTCATAGAGCAAACCTTCTGCTGATTGTCTGCTGCTTTACAAAAGTTATTATTATTATTCACACAAAGCATCATGGGACACAGGAAAAGGGTGGATAGTATACAATAGTAATTTAAGATAAATTAAAGGAATTTTAATGTACCATCTTAATATATATATATATATATATATATATATATATATATATATATATATATATATATATATATATATATAATTTTGAATAAAAGCTCCAGTTTCCAGTTTAAAATAGCAAACTAACATGTTTAAATAATTATTTCAAATTTACCTTTCCCTAAATCCCCAAATAATTGCTGTCAAATAAAACTTTTTCCAGCCCTTCCATTTTCCCTTTTTTTGCAAGTATTATTTAATAAATGATCATTTTAGTTTTGAATAGTCAAAGTTACAGCATCAACATTTATTTCAAAGTCATTTACGGTTCTCTCTATATCGATTCAGTCTAGAGATAAAGTGCCCTCACTTATACAGTCATTATAAAGTCCATGCAGAGAGACAGGCTAAGAAGTGGTTTTGAAGAATACCTTGTGAATGGACGGGTTCACAGATCGCAGACACGCAAAAGTGGACGAGGTGCAGTATGCACCAGGTGTGCCTCATCACATTGCCAGCAATATTCTATTTGATACCGGATGAGACTGGATCAGGCCTGGCTGTAGGAAACTGATGAATGTTTCGAGAAATGATTTCATCATCTGCATGCATATCTTGTAGCACTTTTTACATTTCTATTAAGGTTACTTGTAATGCTGTACTCACAGAATTCCTCTGACTTCTTTTCCCTCTTTGTCATGATGATGTTCTGTATGTGACCATGGCCGCGGGTTATCCAGTTGAGCTGCAGTAGTGATGCTGTCCTGGGCTTTGTAATCCATCTCCCACAGCAAGACCCTTCTGTGTAGGCATGACCAACTGGATCTGTCCCTCTATCAAAAAGCCACAGTGGCTAGCCCTGCTTCCCTTGCTCCTCATCTTATTTGTCCAGAGCTGTCTGGGACCCGGCCCTAAGCGGTTGTATGAGGAAAGTGCCTTTGCCATGGGCCAGAATCGGAAATCCAAGACCGGGCAAAGGAACAGAATTGATACCCCTGAGGCTTTTCCGGGTCTTGCTAATGGGTTTAAGACAGTTGGCTAATTTGTCAACCTGTTTGTGATTTTGTGCACATTGACAAGCCTGTTAAAGGTTGGCACACTTACTGTAAGCCGATCGGAGCAATGGGGATTATTTAAAAAGTCTTTAGGAAATGTTTGTTGCTGCATGTTGTCACTTTGATGTAGTGTCGCCTCAAATAAGAAGTGATTTTGTCAAACAATGCCTAAAGACAAATCACCATTTAACAAGAAGGCACTGCCCTCCTTTAGCAATCTGAATGTCAATTTTGATTAGAATCTAGCTTTTATCCACATGGAGAACCCTGCAAAAAGATGCCATCAAGCCAATGGACCCTTCACCCATTGGAAATTACGGGCATCTCTACATTCAACTTTGAATGAGTATCTAAATTGCATCAATTAACATGGAAGTAACCTCAACCTTTTTCTATAAAGATGGTCGAATGACCCTATTAGTGTCTAAAAAGTAACCTTGAACTATCTTCTTTGCCTTAACAGCATGTCTCTTGCACCCAAAGTGGTGCCTTTTTTATTCTTTCTTCACAATGATGACTTTATAGAAAGGCTATAGGGACAGACAGGGTCCCGAGGTAAATAATGAGCGGGTTTTGAGGGCAGCCATTAGTGCCCTTAACATGAAGTAACCAAGGCATGCCATTAAGAGTCTCTTTTTAGAATTCTGTGCTCTGCCTATTCGGATGTCAAGTGCAGCGATTCTTTTATGTACATGTGTTTGTGAGTGGAAGGTAATGTGTCAAAAAAACAACAACCTTAAATTAGATTAAAAAAAAAAAAAAAAAAGTTTTAATCAAATGGCCCATAGATGTACATGTATATGAGAAATAGAAGAATTGTGAAAAAAAAATAATTTCATACTTATATGAAATATTGAAAGAATGAATATTTATAAGCAATGAATTACTTCAGAATAACACCTTTAAAAGCTTTTTGAGATTTCTTCTAAATGCATTTGTGTGTGTTTGTGTGTCACTAGGGTTCCTGAGTACAGGTGACCAGGCAGCCAAAGGGAATTATGGGCTGTTGGACCAGATCCAAGCACTCCGGTGGATCAAAGAGAATATCCTGGCTTTCAAAGGCGACCCGAAAAGGGTTACTATATTTGGATCAGGAGCTGGGGCGTCCTGTGTTAGCTTGCTGACCCTGTCACACTATTCAGAAGGTAAAAAGCATTCTGTAATTGACAATTAGATATAGTACTGTGTTATCTGGCCATTCTTTGGGAACCAGTTTCTGACCAAATTGGGTAATTGTGAGATTAAATGAAAAATGTAGTCACAATGTTATATATGTAAAGCTGCTTATGTGAAATATTAAGTCGCAATTGTGAATTGCATTATGAAACGTTTCAATTATGAGATAAAATGTCATTGACGAAAAATGTAGTCACAATCACCAAAAAAATGAATATTTTGTCATCATTTAAGAAGACATTTTGAAGAATGTTGAAGAACCAAACAGTTGTTGGTCACCAGTGACTTCCATAGAAGTACTGTTTGATTACCAGCATTCCTCAAAGTATCTTCTTTTGTGTTTAACGTGAGAAATAAACTCTTACAGTTTTGGAACGACATGAGGTGAACTCTCCCTTTAAGACCATTTTCATCGTTCAGCATTTTTTTTTTTTTTTTTTTTTATAGTTTTTTTTTTTTTTTTTTTTTTGCTACATAGTGCACTTTTCCCTTAATTTCATTTAGGCATATATGAAAAAGTCATTTGAATTCAGATGTACACCAGAACAATCGTCAAGTGATCTTGGCTTGATTTAAGACAAACTCTAGAAAGATATGTATCTGGAAAGATAGCAATCTGACCCAGCGGATGAACAAACCGATATCTTTCTGCATGATTTCTGCTGCATGAAGGACAGCACTGTTTGTTTGGCTAACAGAATAAATCAGTTAACCTGAGCAAAGATGAGGCAGAATCAGTGTACTAGCACATCACTGCAATGCATAATCAATATGCCCGCTTTTTATCTGAAAATACCTTCTAATTGCGAAACAGGTCTAGTGAAGCACTGCTGTCCTGATGTCGCCTTAATTTACGTCCAGACTCATAAATAAATATAAGTAATGATTAGAAAGAACGCTGCAAGCCTGCTAAACTGTTGTCCTGCTACGAGACCAGTTGCATTTGAATAATATGACTTGCATCAACAAATTGTGGTCCATTTAGATGTTGCCTTGTGAAAGCAAACTAAAAAATTTGTAATTAAAATAAAAACTATTTTAATCCCTGTTCTAGGACAAAAAGCAAATAAATAAACAAATCAATAACTGATTCTTGTGAAGTGGGCCAAAGCAGGGTACAAAAAAATTTAATGAATAAATAAATAAAATACAAATTTGACTAAGCTACTGAGCTGTGCTTTGATGCAACCTCCCAACTTTTCTTTTTTTTTTTTTTAATCAAATGAAGCTTTTCACCTTGGACTGTGAAATATAATTTCAATATTAACTTTAACAGCAATCAAGATGTTTTGAAATGTTGCAAAAAAAAAATATATATATGGAGCATTCTCATGTTAGCATACAGATTACTCTTTCAAGTTTAACAAACATTAAAAAAAAAAAAAAAAAAAACATTAGGATAATAATAATAATAATAATAATAATAATAATAATAATAATAATAATAATAATAATTTTATCAATTTTATAGCATATTAATAATTGAACCCTTCTCTGTGGACACACTGTAGTGAGAAGACAATAAGTGCCATAACATTGATATAATAATGATACAATTAAATTTAAGTGAATAATTGTGTTAAACACATTTTTATTGATCCCCCATATCATTATTAATTTTTTTAATCCCCCAAAACATTTACAACTGTACAATTTTTAAACTTATTAGCAGTTTCCACTGCCGGACATATTTTGTCCTATGTCTAAAGAATCAGTGAAATACAGATCTGAGCATGCCCTAAATTACAATTATGAGAAAATAAACTGTGATTATGTTCCATTTTGTTTCTCTTTGTCTCTCTCTCTCTGATTCAAAATTCATTTTCCAAACCATTATTATCTACATTTACAACAAACATACAATCCCCTCTTTTCTCTTTCCTGATATATTGAAAGATCTTTTATGAACCAAAAGCCCTTGGTTCCAGTGTGCCTGGCTGCATGTCATTTTCATTGCAACAACCCCTACAAGGCATTCATCTGGAACTCAATTGTCCCACTATAAAAATAGATTTTACATTCAATGTCCAGCCTGGGTAGATAGCAGACGAAATCTAGTAATGGATCAAATGACCTCTGGCTACAGTTACTCTAACACTAACACAACACCAAATAAGGAAGTGCCATATTTGATCAAAATAACAGGACAAGATGTACAGTTCCCTCCTGGTGTTCTGTCTGAAAGGTCGGCCATGATTTATGAATGAATTACATAATGTAAATTGTAAAATAAGTAGAAGGGCATTTAATTTCACTTGCTGCCCCTGCTGTTTTCCTGAGCCCTTGTCTTCAGACACTCTAGTGTTATATCTAATGTAAAATTGTTCAGATGCCACTCAAAATGCATTAAATGTGCCTGGCAAAGCCATCATGCATTTGGGTTTGATTTGGACTTCCTTTAACTAGTTTAAAACATATTATGAGTAATCTGTCTTTGTTTTATGGGAAGGGTCTGCTAAGCTCCATTGTCTGGGCATTGATATTGATATTTTTAATGGCTTGTACATTAGAAAGCTCTTGACAGTAGTGCCGTCTCCACATTTTTGATATTTTAAACTTGAGTGAAGGCTATTTTTCACTCCGTGTCAGTGCGGCAGAAGCCTCGGTTCAGCCTAGTGAGATCGGTGCCCTGAGGTATTGCTATTTTCTAGGACACAATCTGTGTCAACGTGTTATGGCCACGGCTGGCTGAGCTGACAAAGGTACAGCATCAATGCATATGCATATTAGTTGGAGTCTATGTCAGGCACTGTCTGATATTACTTACCCATATAACATTATGCAGGGACAAAGACTCCAGCAGGCTTCATTACAAAGCATTCTCTTTCTACATGCACTTTCATTTTCAAGCCATTTTTGGCCAGGTCCCAATTAAGTCTTTGATGACACATTGTAATATACAATATGAAATAAACAAGCACCTTCCGTATTATTATAATTATATTTTCATTTTCATTTTCATTCTTCTTCTTCTTCTTCTTCTTCTTCTTCTTCTTCTTCTTCTTCTTCTTCTTCTTCTTCTTCTTCTTCTAATTAATATTATTATTTCCCCTCAGTTCTCACTTTCATTTGTGTCAGATAGACACTAATAATAATAATAATAATAATAATAATAATAATAATAATAATAATAATAATAAGACTTTTGCCTCAATAAACTCCTAATTTGCTGTTCATTAATAATTAATAAGGTAGTTAAGTTAGGTATTGCATAGGATTAGGGATGTAGAATATGGTCACAGAGAATATGTGCTTCATAAGTACTAATATACCGCCAATATGTTAATAATAGGCATGCTAATACTAAAGTGTTACCAATATTTTTAATGAAACTTGAGAGATTGCAGTTCTTCCACTGAAAGTCCATCCACCTAAAACTTGGATGCTTCATAACGTTTTCATCAACCAAGCAATCCATATGAATCAAGCTGCTTAAAGTCTTCTGACACAATCCATTCATATGATGAATATGTTTTAATTTAGGCTTTTATTTACATATAAACACTGATCAACACACATGCATAGTGCACATCAAAAATGGTTCATGGAAGCTGAAATGTACTTGCTTGACATGCAAACAAAACTCACTGGTTCTTGAAGAAGCTTAAATGTGAAACACATGACACATATTAAGCAATGTAAATTTTGGGGTGAAATAATGATCTAATTTTAATCAATGTTTTTTTTTTTTTTTTTTTTTTTTTTTAGATTTATTTCAGAAAGCCATCATCCAGAGTGGGACTGCTTTGTCAAGCTGGGCCGTCAACTACCAGCCAGCCAAATACACCCGCATACTAGCTGAGAAGGTGGGCTGCAATATGCTAGACACTATAGATCTGGTGGAATGTCTACAGAACAAAAACTACAAGGAGCTGATTGAACAGTACATCACTCAGGCCAAGTACCACATTGCTTTTGGTCCGGTTATTGATGGTGATGTCATCCCCGATGACCCCCAAATTCTGATGGAACAGGGAGAGTTTCTCAACTATGACATCATGTTGGGCGTCAACCAGGGTGAGGGTTTTAAATTTGTGGATGGCATCGTGGACAGTGAGGATGGTGTCTCTGCAAACGACTTTGACTTTGCTGTGTCTGATTTTGTGGACCACCTCTATGGTTATCCAGAGGGCAAGGACACACTTCGAGAAACCATCAAGTTCATGTATACCGACTGGGCTGACAAGGAGAACCCGGAGACCAGGCGAAAGACTCTAGTTGCACTGTTTACTGATCACCAATGGGTGGCGCCAGCAGTAGCTACGGCGGACCTTCATGCTCAATACGGATCTCCTACGTATTTTTATGCATTCTACCACCACTGTCAGAGCGAAATGAAACCTAGCTGGTCAGATTCAGCACATGGAGACGAGGTGCCTTATGTGTTTGGAATTCCCATGATTGGCCCCACTGATCTCTTTAACTGTAATTTCTCCAAGAACGATGTCATGCTTTCAGCGGTGGTAATGACTTACTGGACGAATTTCGCAAAAACTGGGTAAGTTGAAGCATTTTATTTGTTCTGTTAATTAATCTTGCTCAATGCCTTCAGTATCGGATACGTATGAATAGTTATCTGAACACTCTTTCACTTGTTATTTCAACATTTTTTGTTTCAGTTTATTCTTCTTTTTCTTTTTCTTCAAAAGAAAAATCCTTCAATATGTAGTTTACACTAATATGTAGTTAAATATGAGTGTTTTTTTTTTTTTTTTTTTTTTTTTAATACACCACTTCTGGTATGAATATGCTTTTCCATTTTGATATTTGTAGGGGTCATAAAGACAGAATGTGTATTACGGGTGTGATAGCTGTCTTTAAATAAGAGTATGGAGGAAGAAATGCTACAAAGATTGAATTTTCAAAAAGAAAATCTCATAATATCATATTCTTTGAAAAGTTCAAATAAACCCTATTTGGATGAGACTAGTTTTACCGGGGGTTTCACAGACATACTTAATGACATTTAACCCCCTCCGAATCTGCCACTTATTTGTTTTTCTCACACAAACTCTGTAATAATTCCAGAGCAAATTACTTACTGTTTTTCGGCAAACTCAGCGGTCCTCTGTTTCCTTGTGTTTTTTGGCCAACATCTTACAGGTACATTTTTACGCGCACATTTTTGATATGTTTGCCTCCCAGCAAAGAAATTAAACATAAATAAATGATAATAATGATAATAAAATTAAGTGCCAGACCATGTAAACTGTTAAGACTGGCTACTCAATTACATAATGTTTTAATTACATACCATTATGAAAATTAAACCTGGTTTTTCTACAAATGATATTAATATTATATAAAAACTATAGAACCACAAATTAACCGTGGTTTTGCTATACTATCCATAGCTTGACCATCGTATTTGTAGTAGAAATATGGTTATACTAATGATAATCAATCCAAATGACAATACGCAATGCATTCATATAGAGCGTGTATTCTCTGCAATGCCCAGATGTACAAAAAACACTTGTTAAAGACAAGTAAACTGTCAGTAATAAAATAGAAACAAACTAATAAATTAATAGCATACATAAATACAACTGAACGAAATTTCAGTTACAGACAGTGTAATAAAAATTTCATGAACATTGCAGTTTTCTTTTCATAAATTAAAATTAAGATTAATAAAAGTTATTAATCTAGTTATTATAAAGTATATTTAGTCAAGATCAGTGAATGATTTTATTTTGTTCTTTGTTTAACATTAATGATAGGCAGCACGTTTATAGGCCGCTGTCTCTTTCACACCGAGCGTACGCAGATCTAAAAATACTGTACATGCATTTTCTTTCTAATCTGTTTTCATTCATTTAAGACAAAAATGCCTGTGTTTATGATGATATACTTATATAGTTTTCTGCATACTGATCGATAAATGTGAAACAAGGTAGTTTTGGCCTGGAACAACCTTTACTACAGTGGAAATACTCTGAATGTTCTGAGAGTGGACACAAACCGGGAACCCGCACCGTGACTGCTGTTCTCTGTGCACGTGCTTGTGCTTCATGTGCTCTGCATGCAAACAGGGTGCAAGTTCTTTCCATTCCTGCAAATAAATAGTTTTAAATCACATTAAAATGTGAATGCTGGAATGGTTAAGCATAATCAAAATGCACGCTTATTATCAAATAACCAGTTCTTGGAAATTTGGAACTGGTTGTAAAATGGAACTGCATTCGATTCCCAACCCTAGTCATAAGACACCTTTTTATAGGCCACAAATTGGGACTGAACCAGCTAATATTAATTTTCACTGACTAGGAGCAGGATTGTTTTCTTATCACTGATAGATTTCTTCTAGGGCTTTCACGATATTAGATTTGTCATATCACGGTTATTGTGGCCATATCGATATATCGTGACATCTATGGAAACCTTGGGGGAAAAAGATATCATTCAAATTATTTTTTACTTTGTTTATTGAGTTTTTCCTTTTCACCCAACGAACATAAAGATACTGATAAACGTAGGGCAGAAGACTCTTTCTCCATCTTCTTTGCAGCATTTTTGTTTGAAATAACAAGAGAGAAAATACTGTTATGTTTAACAGTATCATGAATAAATATTAATGGTAACCTTTTACACTAAGATGTAATATATTAACATTATTAACTAACAGGAATGAACAATGGACAATACATTTATTACACATTTTATTAGTCTTTGTTAATGTAAATAAAAATAGCCATTCATTGTTCATGTTAGAACTAATTCATGTTTACAAATACAATTTATGATTTTAATAATGCATAAGTAAATGCTGAAATTAACATGAACTGAGATTAATTTGTTGAAATATTGTTCATTGTTATTTATGTTATTTATATGTTAACTAATGCAATTAACTAATGATATCTTGGAAATTTGTCAGTGACATCTTAAGCTGCACTTAAAAATTTAATTACGTGATCATTTTAGCATGTTTAGCAGATGTCCATTAAGATTTCTTAAGATTAAGAGTCTTACTCTATAAAGAATGCTTGTTTTAACTGTCTCAAGCACACAATGTGGAACATCACATTCTATTTAAGGAACTTGTCCTAAATGAGTCATGGTTTTGATTAAAGAACCTTCGGTGGCCTTTGCTGTCTCCTCACATTTCACGATTTGAAGACTCAACAATGTCAGTCAGATTATTATTTCAATGGTATCGGACCAGCTCTTAACAAGCCTCTTGAATTATGGGGTTCTCTCCATCCTTTTCCTCATACAGCATCACTGCACTCAGGGCAAGCCCAGTTCATCCCGAACGTACTTCAGATGTAAGTGACTGAGGCCCCCTCATACTTTCAGGGTCCCATTCGCCATTTATAGGCAGAACAGGCATTGCTGTTTGGCACCACTCCAGAAGATACCTGTGTGTCAGGAGATAGATTGGCAGGCTCATCAACACCTCACGTCAGCCTGCTCTCCCTCCGCTAGCTAAGTGTTTCTCTCAGAGCGAGTACTTTAAAACAGAGGAGGAAAAACGAAAGCAATTTCAGCAGCACTTGGAGAATGCTCGCTTTGCAAGAGAGTCACTCCAGCCTCTGGTAAACACTCCAGTGGTGATATCAGCCTCTCTGAGTGTTTCCACAAAAAAAAAAAAAAGACAGCGAATAAATAACCTGCAGAGAAATGTGCAGAACATAATGTCTCATTTGTAGCCTTCATTTGTCGCTATGGCTGTCAAGCTTCAGTGCTCAGTCTAGAGAGAGCAAGACATGGGTCATTAATGGTATCATTGACGGAAATTAGCATACACTGTTGTTCTGGATGTCAAGTGTCAACATTGGCTTTGTGGATTTTATGGGTCAGGAAAATTGTACACACATATTGTATTATACATCAACAGCAGACTGGAGATACAAACCTGAAATGGATAGATGGAAGTCTTTGGGACTCACTATCACGTTGTTCCAATCCAGTCAATGTAGTCCAAAACAACTCTGAACCCTATTGACTTTTGAACACAGAGAGAGAGAGAGAGGGAGAGAGAGATGGGGGGGGGGGGGGTCTTTTTTTATTTATTATTAAAAGCAATTTATTTTACCATTAAAAACAACCTCACAAACAAAAACAAATTTTATAACTCAAAAGATTTTCTTAATATATGTCAAAGTGCATCTTCTGCATGGGTTAATTTGGAAGAAAAAAAAACGGACACCCTTTTACTGGGTTGTCGATCAGATCAGAATCCACCTCAGCTTCCATATCAGTGCCTTTGGAATGAAGAGGGTGTTAAGATACTTGTATTTTTATTTGGGACTGAGCAATATATGAAAATAATTGAGAAGGACTTATAGAGGAGGTGACTGGAAAGCTGAAGAGATGGTAATGGATTCAAGCTCAGCTTTCTTACAGAGGGAGAGTATTAGCAGTGAACAATCTTGCTGCCTCAATGCTGTGGCATCATCTGACAGTATATGATCCTCCAAAAGACCTTTTGTCAAAACTTCAAAAATATGTTGTGGACTTCTTCTGGGGTGTCCGTTATTGCCTCCCCCCGGAGTACTTTGTTTTCCTGTCAATGAAGGCAGTCAAGGGTTAATCCGTCTGACCTCTATGGTGTAAACCATGAGATTACAAACTGCTCTAAAGTTGCTGTATTCTTCAGACTCTACACCATGGATTAGTTTTGGTCTTGCAATAAAAAAAATAAAAAAAAAAATAAAAAAAAAATAAAAAAAAACAAGATGAGAGTTGATAAGCAAAAAAATGTACAAAAAACAAATTCCAAAAATTTGCATTGTTCATTGGTTTATTTCGCTTAAATTTTAAGTTTCAGTAAATTTACATTTCATCTTCTCCTGGAAGAACAATGTTACTTCTAATTCAGCAGTATTTTCTTTTCCAAGCTGTAGAAGTCCATCTAGAAGTTGAACAGTTGCTTCAAAATTACAAGGTTGTGCACTATATAAATCTTTATTAAAAACATTATATCTTTCTTTTCAGTTATTTATTTTCAATTTAACAGTTTGAGATAATTTATGTTCTTCTTTTCTTAAATCTTCTTCTCCAGTGATTAGAGGAAAGTTTTTGAAGAATCCATACTGTTTAGCTAAATAAATTTCCCATGAATAGATGTGTTATGGCTCCTATCTTCATACAAATTCTTTAGAAGCAAGTTATACTTTGCTGCTGCTGTTTAACTTAAGAATTTGCTGCTTTGACAAAAACTGCAAAAAAGAAAACTGCAGAAAAGTTTTGTACGGTGACATTCTCTCCCTCCATTCTCCCCAAAAGTTTTAAAAAAACATTATATAAAGGACACCTTTCAACAATCTATTATTAATAATTATATTAAGAAGTGTTCTGTGTTATAGACATAGCTACAGCAACATACTGCAAAATATAACTGTTAAAATTCTCCCTCTGTTATCCACTTGAACATATATCCTATCAAGTCGTGCACCAGAAACTTTGTTAGCATGAATTTTTAACCATGTACAGTATATTAATTGGAAAAGCCTCTCTCCATATTTCAAAGATGTAAAAAATCAAAAATACTGAACAATGGTTTTGAGAGTTACAGCGTGAGAAAATAAGTGAGGCTGGCCATGATTGCTACTCATAGTGTAATGAAGAGTACAATTAAAATTACCAGCTAAAATTATTATTCTATTATTTGGAATTTCTGAGATGACATCTTTTAACTTTTTAACTTTCTACACCATTATTCAGAGCATCAACATTAATAAGAGAAAACTATTATCTGCTTTTTTTTTTTTCAAACCTATACAGACCTATACCAAAACAATATTTTTATCCGCTCTATGGGATCCATTTACATTTAGACATCCAAAATTCAAGAATGTCATAGTGCTTACATCAAAAACCGCTTCAAATCTGTAAATAAAGCCTCAATTTTTGGTTTAGGAACTCCTTTGGATTCATCGAGGAAGTCACTTATTTGTTTTATTGTAAACACAAATTACAAATAAATGATTCCATTCTTTCAGCATCCTCTCCATCTGACAGACTACCTAAACTCTTTAGATCATTCCCTGAATCATTTTCAGAATGAGAATATTCTGAACTCATAGTGGACATCTGAATGTAGCTTTTCACAGCTGTTTCACTTTCACCATCCACTTCAGTATCTTCTATTCCCATTTGTTCTTTTTCTGATCGTTTTTCATCATTGTTTACTATTGACATGGATTTTTTCCCAAACACCATATTGATTTTGATTGCTTCAGCACTATCATCATTTTCTGTGTTCAATTAAACTCAGTTCAAATTTATTTATATAGCGCTTTTTACAATACAAATCATTGCAAAGCAGCTTTGCACAAAATTGATGTTTCTATACTATTTAGTAGTAGATTATCGGTGGTGACCCAGTGCCTTTATTTAACGTCACATCTTTTTGCTTTAAAAGCGCTGTTTCAACGTCAGGGACGTATTCATTTTCTTGGCCAACATCTTGTTCGGTTATTTTTGAATGAGATGGCTTGTTTGTTTAACATTGGCTTAGCATGTCTCTGTTCTCCGCACAAAAAAACAAAAACAAAACACAGCATTTGATCAGAGCAAATAAAGATTGTATAATCTTTGGCCTTATTTTTTAGTTTCACGGCCTAGCTAAGCAGATCTTGTTGCACATTTAATATCATGTATATATCGCCGAAAAGACAAGACGTGCTCGATATCTGGATATTTCAGACCTAACAGGATCATCTTTATAAAAACTGTTAAGTTTACCATATCTTTCTAGCAATGCCTGAATAACTTTGTTCTTAATGAATGGACAATTAAATTAAATTAAATTTAAATTAAATTTAAAATTACATTTATGCATTTAGCAGATGCTTTTATCCAAAGTGACTTATAAAAAAACATTCAATATACTATGTTATTTTATCACTACTAGTAAAAACGTGTAATTAAGTGTAATTCCACGTCCAAAAAATAATCAACCATTTGAACACTGGCAAGACAAACAACTACAGCTTTGTTCATTCTAGAAGCTGACTTAATATGTAGCCCACCAACCTGTTCAATAACTGCAACCAGCACATCTTCCACAGATATGGAGTCATCTGGCATGCACTTCAATCCATGTCTGAGAGTCAAGAGTGTTCAACAGCAGTAGTTCTTAATCCTAGTTCCTGTGACCCTTTGCTTTGCACATTTTGTATGTTTCTCTTATTACTTCATATGTCTATTCCATTCAACCGTAAGTGCCCTGCAAAGTGGACATCACAGGATATTCTGCCATGATTCAAGTTTGAAAGGAGTGTAAATGTTCCATTAAAGGGGCATTCAAATCTGCAAGATGTGACAGCTAGGCAAATATCATGATTACGGTTAAATACATTTTCACACTTCTGTAGTAAGTTTCGTCCATGACGATGCAGGCGATGGTGTAGCACAAATCTGTGTTCTTAAGTGAAGTAAACTTCAGCTGGTTTCCTGTGTGCAGGAAATAGAGAGTGTTATTTAATTATCTTGAGGTTATTTCCAGATAATCCTAAAGAGATCGTTCACCCTAAAATGAGAATTTCCCCATGATTTATTCATCCTCAAGCCATTCTAGATGTATATGACTTTCTTCTTTCAAAGTTATATTAAAACATGTCCTGGAACTCCCATGCTTTATAATTGCATTGACTGGCTGTTTATGTTCAAAAGTCAAGTAAAATGCATCCATCCATTATAAAAGGTGCTCCACACTACTTTGGAGGGTTAAAACAATCTAAACCGTAATCTCTAGCTTCCCCTTAACTATTGTATGCAGGTTCACAAAGGAGTGGTGTTCCATCAGAAGACGTAGGACATAGACGTAGCATAAGCTTCCTTGAGATTATGCTAGTCTTGCTAGGACTCAATTTGGTTTACAGCAAAGGAAAACTAGGCTCCTCTTATATTACATCGAAATCCTCAGACATTTTTCTATAAAAAAATATTGTCTTAAACTTCTAATCCATGGCCAGTGTTTTGTTTTGCTCTCTTCTCTGTGCTTCTTGACTTGAGAATCAGAGTGTGATTCAAACATGGAACACTTTAATAAACAACTCAGGAACCAAAAGACAGTGATAACACACCTAATCATAATGGAGATCAGACCAATAGTAAGGCCCCATCCACACAGATATGCGTTTGGCTGTATACACATACATTTATTACATCATAGAGGCATTTCATCCACACTGATCTGGCATTTTGGGAGAGCAAAACCGATATTTTTTTAAAGCTGGTGCCAGAGTGGATAAATCTGAAAATGCCATTCTTTAGCTAAATTCAGGGAATTTGTATATTTTCTGAAACAATTACGTCATCAGCCAACGTCTTGCCCCTAGTCAGACACTGCTACTTCATGTAACAGCAACAAAAACATGGACGTTTGCCTTTTTATTAACTAACATTAACACAATGTATTGTATCATGTTCGTTTGTATTCCGCGCGCAAGGTTTATGCGCATAGTCCAAGTCTTCTTCTCCAATTTTTGTGATTACGATACTGGTCTGGCATGTATAGTAAATTGTTTTGTGTTGGTTTCATATGGATGCATATATTTCTTGAGACGTGGGGAAAAAAATAATCAGATAAGGAAAGCTCTGGCTTCATGTGACAATGAAACTGAAACAGATCGAAAAACACACAGAACATTACAGAACTGCCATCTCATCCCTGTATGTTGTGTTGCATAAAAAAAAAAAAAAAAAAAAAAAAAAAAAAAAAAATTCACCAAAGAAATAAACAAATTAAGCAGCACTAAGAACAGCTTTCTCCTGAAGAGGATGCAAAAAGCCTGTGCTTGTGTAAGTCAATGGCTGGGTTGGAGAAACGCTGCTGCTAAGGGGTGTTTGAGGACAGGGATATATTGGGATCCCTGAAATTTAAACTAACCACTTACCCAGTGATTGGGTAATACAGAGAAAAAAAAAAAAAAAGATCAGACAGACTAAAAATGAAAGAATAAGAAAAAATAAAACTGCATGTTTTATAGTGAAGGTCTATCACTCTCCGAAGGCATAATACTTCAACTGTGTGTTTTAGAGGAATAATAAGATTAGTACTCCACTTTAGTAATATCACCTTGTCATACTACGAATTGAATGAGGTGATGCAAATGACTCTTTATGTGACACTTCCTGCTTGAATGCTTGCACAATTTAGTTGTTTATTGTTAGTGCGTGACACACCAGTTAGCTTTACAAGCCCTGAAATATTGTCAGATGTGTGCATAACAATACAAATGATGATAATGGCTCTACAGAGATATTAGTTCCAGAAAACACAAGTGAAGAAATGACTATTCCCAGTTATATTCTGCATACACCATTAAGTGGATCTTTAAGTAAATGCATTTCTGCATCATGGAATCACACCGTTTGCCAAATTCTGTCTGGAAGAGTCAAATCCGGTAATGAAAATGAAAATCAATATAGATTTCAGCCATTACAGAAATATACTCACTGACTGAAATGAAGCATAGCATTCCCTGATGCTGTCTAAGGATACAGTGGATTTAACCATGGAAAATGCTTTTGTAATTCAAAAGAATGTATCATTGCCTACAGTGTGAACAATCTGAATTTAAACCTGTGATGACTGTATACTTCAGGCAATAATTAAATAATATGAGTGCTGTTTGACTGAATATCAGCGTGGCTGTGATTTGGCATTTATGCACAAGGCTATGCAGTTTGTAAAATGATTGGTGTTACTGAGCAACGCATAGACTGGCAGCTTGTCTGGAGTGTTGCAAACACAGACAAATGGAGTAATACAAACAGTGAAGATTCACAGTAGTGCAATACACTCTTCAGAACTGTTGGTGGACCGCATGTCCAACAGTTGTATAGCCCTGACCTGTTTCAACATTGTTAGTAGCCTGAATGAAAGAAAATGATACATACAATTACATAAATACATAGTGTACGTCATGTTCCAAACTCTTAAATTGTTAAATGAAAGTAACCCAATTTGAGATGTTTTGAAACCCATTTTGAGTTTAATAAAATGTAGCGAAATAGGTTGACTTATTCTAGTTAATTTTTAAAGGAATAATGTGTTATTTTTACTTCATACTTCACACTTAATATTTAAGTTAATATTTCTAGATTTATTTAAATTAAAATCTTGAAATCCTGTACACAACCATTGTATGCATCTTTATTTATTTATTTATTTTATTATTTTTATTATTATTATTATTTATTTATTTATTTATTTATTTATTTTTTGGATGAATGCAATTGTTATTTTTGTTCAAGCATACCCTTAAACTCATTTAACAAACATAAAAATAATAATAATAATAATAATAATAATAATAATAATAATAATAATAATAATAATAAAAAAACAATTTTCCGTTGAAATCGTGCTGGCTCTCGTGCTGGTGTGTTGCTGATATCTAAGCTGTTGGAATGATGTTTGGAGGAGGAAATGTTTATCTCAAGCTGAAAGATATAGGTATAAAATATTTTAACATCCAAACCAATAAAATCCAGTATTATTACAAAATAAAAATTTTATAATCTGTTTATACAGGACAACAGGCATTTCTTTCCTGTTTTTCTCTCTATGTGAAATGGCCAATGCTGACAGATATTTCTGTCCTGTATGTAATGTAATATATATTTAATGTATGTTATATATATATATATATATATATATATATATATATATATATATATATTTATAGTATAGTATTTATCAGTAAATACTAAAATATTTCCCATTTTCCACTCTCTGTTTACTCCTTGATCACTGGTGCTAGAAACCCCGTCCTGAGCAATAAAGAGTGATTAAAAAACAGGTACTCCACTTTTCTGCTCCGCTTCCATATTTTGCACAGCTCACCAAATGATCTGGAAAACAGACAACTGATACAAACAGTGAAACTTACTACTGTCTTTAAACTAAATATCAGCTCTCTTGGTATCCATTCAAAGGAACTAGCAAGTTAAGGCCACTCTGTGTCAAATGTATTGATTTAGGCAAATTGCAATATTTAAGTGATATTTGTTTATTTATTTTAATAGAATATGTCAGTGTTTATTATAAAAATTGGGCACACCATTCCATCAATTCCTGATGGCAAAAATCAAGCCCTAATATACATTTGTTTTTCTTGTTTGTTAAGCCATTTGACTCACATATACATATATACATCATAATAACGATTTACATTTCATGTTGTCTTTAAAATGCAAAGTTATTATTATTATTATTATTTTCTGATAATTTTCTGTGCATAGTTTCAGCTTCCTAGTATTTATCTAACTGTGATTATATAAATGATAAAAGAAAAAATGGATGTAATGGGACATATGCTGTACACTGTGCCACTTTAGTGAAGTGCTGCTCTTATGCGAAACACAGAAATTAAGGAGCTGTAGATTGGCTCAGTGGGTAAATAGCTTGGGTAAATAGCTAGTGAGTATTGCTTGCTTTTCTAAGGTCTGAATTATCTGAAATAGTCATTAAGTTACTGAAATCTGATCTAAACTTCCTCTTGCTCTTCCTTTTCCTCTTCCTCTTCCTCTTTTTTCTTCTTCTTCTTCTTCTTCTTCTTCTTCTTCTTCTTCTTCTTCTTTTTCTTCTTCTGATACCAAATTAACATGGTTACATGGTAATCATAATAGAATCATGCTAGTAACATGCTAATCATGCTAGAATCATGCTAGCAACATGCTAGTAACTGGCTAATCATGCTAGAAACATTCTAGCAATTTGTTAATCATGCTAGAAACATGCCAACAAAATGCTAGTAAATTAATCATGATACAAAATGCAAGTAATTTGCTAATTATGTTAACAAAATGTTAACACAATGGTAGTGACATGTGAATCATGCCAGAATCATGATAGTAACATGCTAATCATGTTAGAAACGTTAATAACTTGTCAATCGTTAACAAAATCTCAACACCATGCTTGTAACATGCTAATCATGTTAGCAACATGTTAATAACTTGCTAATTAAGCTAGTAACATGTTGACCATGTTTGAAACATGCTAGTAACATGTTAATCATGCTAAAAAATGTGTTTTACATTATTAATCTTTTTTTTCTGACACCTGCGTGTCATTATCTTTCGAGAAAATTATCCCCATTAAAGAGAGCCCAGAGTTACCATAATCCGTCATGAGATCCAACGATATTGTTCATAATGCTATAACATATAAAACCCAATGGGCGCGCTTCAGGCACGGCGGGACAAATTATTAAACCCATGAATTGAAGAAATCTCTATTGAACACTTGGCAAGCAGAATGATGTACCTAGAATGTATGTATATATATATATATATATATATATATATATATATATATATATATATATATATATATATATATATATATATATATATAATTAGGTATCATTTTAAAGCTTAAAAATTAAAATTTCACATGCATCAAACCATTTTGATAAACTCCTAACCAGTGCTGTTTAGTTCCTCTAAACCGTAGTGTACAGCCGGCAGGCGCCCTCTAGCAAAGAAAAACATATTAAGCATATTTCTCAAAATATCTACCTTAATCAACACAAAATAGGTGTCGTTTAAAAGCTTGGAGTCTGACCTTGTGGTTTGAGTAATTCCTGAGTAGTGCTGAGTTATTTGCTGATAAATAGAAGAAATATGTTTTCATAATTTATGAAAAATGTTTTTGTGCCATGTACTGTAATATGTCAGAAACACCATACAGCTCAGATAGTTATTTGTCATATGTCATTTGAAAGGTCTCATCAAGTAGAATAAAATAATTATATTTTCTAAGGCTTTCACTAAACTTGACTATACCTACTTTATTACTCTTTATGAGCCATTATTTTTCTTTATGAGCCATTATTTTTGTGTATGGCACTCTGAAAATAACAGTTTTTAAAATTCTTTCAAGGAGTGAAGAGCTTAACAAAAAAGACTCTTTTGATACAAAATACTAACTTTTGGATACTTTATGCTATCACCACAAAATGCAATTGTATCAGATATAGCTAACATGCTGGGGAATAATTTTCCTCCTACCTTATTTCTTTCCTGAGATATTGCATGTCAAATAAGACAGATATGAAATAGACAAATATTTCTTACATTTTTACCAGACATATCTCAGCAGGAGAATGTCCAAATGAATTTAATGTATTATTATTATTATTATTTTAATTTTTTTCACTGAAAGTACAGAAAGCTTTCTATTGAAAGATACTGACCTTTTGACTCTCCTTGATACAGTCTTTAGTCATTATTTTTAAGTATGTGAAAAAACAAAAAAAAAAAAAACTTAAATTTAGTGAGGCAAAAATGGCCTCAGGATTTAAGCGGTTAAGACTGTTAATTCACTGAAAATATAATTAAAACTATTTAACTTTCAAACTACTTCAAACTGAAAACTTTCAGATTGCAAGCTATTAAAACATTTTTAAACTTTCTAGCTACTAGCTACTTCTCTATAAACTTTTTAATCTAGCTAGTATTGTTATTGCTTACAGTACATACATATTTTAGCATAACCAGAGGTTAAAGCAAACAAGTAAAATAGCATAAATGCTCTCTCATGTTTGTTTGTTGCTAGATTAGATTGTTGATTCCCTACCATATATGATTGCACTGTGGTGGTGCTCTTTGAGAAGATCATTTGTGGAAAAGAAAAGTATATTATGTTTTCCATAATAATTTACCTTGCAAGCCATAATAAATAATATAGTCAAACCATGAATAAATGCAACATTTGCCATCAGCTGCCGTCCATTACATTTCATTCCATCAGTAACAAATTTCAAATGTCACGACATCATTGCCATAGTTTTACTAGTGCCATTTGTGTCATTGTTTATTCACACTCACATAATTCCATGCCCATATGACTTTCTTTCTTCCATAAAACACAAAATTATGACTAACTACTTTATTTGCGCAATTACAATAAACAGAAACTAGCGCTTTCAAACTTTAAAAAAGAGACAGAAACGCATCAAAAAGTAATCAATATGACAGCCCAAGTCATTATTCACTTTCTAATAAAATCACATAAATATCACCTTTTGTGTTCTATGAATACAAAGAGAGTCATGCAGTTTTGAAATGACATGAAGGATATGATGACAGGATTTGTTTTCAGTAAACTATTCCTTTAGGCCTCTACATACTGACAGACAAACCTTTATTTATTTTTGTCTTCCCCTGTTGGACACATGTTTCCTCCATTAAAATTGCCAAACTAACTAATTAATCTCATCCACTTATTTTTCAACCATGCACATTTGAAAGCATAAATTAATTATCTTATTTAGTAATGCTTATTTAATATTGTTTATTCATGTATTGTTTTGCTCTTAGTATGGTGAAAAGGGCTCTTGTTCAATTTCAGTGATGCACATTTCTTAGAATTGAATGATAAAACAGCACACCATATCACAACAACCCATATGGCCATATCATGGAATGTTTAGGGGCCCTATTTTAACGATCTAAAGGCAAAGTGTAAAGTGCACGGCGCAGGTGCACTCAGGGTGTGTCCAAATCCACTTTTGCCATTTTAACGACGGAAAAACGGTGCTTGCGACGGGCGCATTTTTGGAATGGGTTGACCTTATTCTCTTAATGAGTAATTGGTGTAACATTCAATACACCACTCAGAGTGTCATCTCTCATTTCCTTTAAGAGAAAAATGCGCTCGCACCAGGGCGGATCGTTATTTACAAGACGGAATTTGTTGGCGGAAAAGCTGAACGCTTCTCAAGCAAAGAAACAGATCTTGTCGTGCGCGAAGTTAAAGCGCGCAAGCAGATCATCTACGGGACAAGCATGAATCCACCAAAGCTCCACATGATGAGTCAGTTAATATATAGTATATGTGTGTGTACTGGCATGATTGTTCAATTAATTAGCCAATTTCATTCATCATTATAAGTAGTAATAGGCTGGATTGCAGATAGGTAGCCTAATTTTAATACATGCAATGACTATCCACCATTACAGTTTTATATTTATGTAGCCTACACAATAGCATTATTTTATACTGTAATCCTTTTGTTTTTAATATTTAGCATGTTATTAATTATAAATATTTGACCAGGTTTGAGTTGGTCTATGGCGCTGTCTATTTTCAGCTCCTTAAAATAGCAATGCACCAGCAATGCACCTGAACACACCTCTTTTTTTAGACCAACAGTCATTGGGCGCAAAATAATTTGTTAATTAAACGACGTGACGCTGGATGGGAAAAAAGGCAGCATTGCACCGGTTGTATGATAGGGCCCCAGGAGTCCAATTCTATATGGGATATATTTTATTTTATGCTGTTATGAAATGTGATAATAATCTAAAATTAGGCCAAGAAGAACAACAGAATACTGAACCTGTCATCCTTGAAAGTTTCACACAATGACATACCATTCAAAAGCCATAATAACTTGAATAAATATAGCAGCTGAACAAAGCTTGGGAATAGTTTGGACGATTGACTGAAATCATTATACCATTTTGAAACTAGAAATCAGCCATCTTGTAATACAAAAATACAAGCTAATTTACATTAGCTTTCTATTTTCAGAATATGTAGTGGTAAGCATGATTCTAAGATGCTATAGGAACAACGACATAGTTGCTATCTATATCGTAAATCCCTACATATGTAATTGTGTTGCTCAGAAAACTAAATTCCCATTTAACCTGATTGACATTGATATTTACTCACTAGAGACTGTTCATATTTACATAACAACATTTAAATCTATAACAGCAATCCATCCATGACACAAAACCATTTATTAATATTGAAAGTGATAATGTAAATTAATAAAGAGTCAGTGGCTTTGCAACATATTGAATTTCAATCTATTTTCTGTTAATTTACATTTAAACATTATGATTTAGTAATGGCCCCCGGTAGAGTCACCCTATTAAACCCATATTCTTTAGATCTGCTCTGTCAGACATGCATTCAAGCTCACTGTCTGGCGGGGTCGGATTAACCATATGGACACTGGTTATGTGTTCAGGGGCACCATGTCCAGAGTGGGTATATCTACATCCATGGGGACATAAATGGCTGCAAAAATGCATCCAAATATGCATGCATTGTCTTTTTTTATTTGGGGGGGGGGGGGTGATTTTAGGGTTCCATTACTTTCAAAATACCAATATAACACATGATTATGCTACTCATTTCAGGTCTCACTTTAATTTAGGGACCAATTCTCACTATTAATTAAATAATAACTAAGACTTCTGCCTCAGTAAACTCCTAATTTGCTGCTTATTAGTAGTTAGAAAGGTAGTTGTTAATAAGTTTAGGTATTGGGGATAATTAAGGATGCAGGAGATTGTCATGCAGAATATGTGGTTTATAAACACTATTAAACAACCAATATGCTATAAAAGGCATGTTAATAAGCACAAATTAATATTGAGAATTGGTCTCTGTATTAAAGTGTTAACATTATGAATA
Source organism: Carassius auratus (assembly GCF_003368295.1). Lineage (NCBI taxonomy): Eukaryota > Metazoa > Chordata > Actinopteri > Cypriniformes > Cyprinidae > Carassius > Carassius auratus. The sequence continues at coordinate 10,165,507 of NC_039268.1, read as the reverse complement.
GTTGGGTATTTGTTTATGAATGGGTAGGATTAAGGGATCTAAAATATGGTCATGCAGAATAAGGCATTAATATTTTTTTATAAGTTAATATACTTATAAAATAAGTAAATATTTTATAAGTTTTTTATAAGACAATAAAACGGTACATTTGTCCTCACAAGCCTTCAAGGTTTAAGTTCATGCATTCCAAACTGTGTTTCTCAATATCTCTAAACCACTATAACGCCTACTTATTTTTCCTCCCTGTCATGCCAAATCATTGTCAAAATATTTGTGCTCTGCAATTCTATGTAAAAAGCCTGATGACAAAAAGATGACTAGTGAGGCCAATTTTTAAACAAACAAATTTGAGCAAAATCTGTGGAGAAGTGAAGCTATTGCTTTAGAAACAAACCTTGACAACGCTAATGCACTCAGAGAGAAATGCCGGCCCGGTTTTTACCACCTCGTCTCCATATTTAGAAACCTTTTATGCCCGGCTAGGTTGTCTGCTGCTCCCAGACTGAATAATGTGTAGAAGTGGTAAATTGGCTTTCCGGTTAAAACCTTTATCACATGGTATGTTCATTTTTTATTTTTTTTTATTTTTTTGGTGGCTATGAATGCTATACCAGTAATGACTGTTCAAATACAGCACAGTTCTGTATTTTTTAGTTCAAGTGTGTCAGTTATGAAATTGTACTGAGCAGATTTTTTGTGTGTGTGTGTGTGTGATTTTTTTTGTGTGTGTGTGTGTGCAATGAAATGCAAAAAGACTGATGAAGAGGCATCATAACCCAGAACACTCTTGAGGTCACGAATCTTCGCAAACAATCACATGTAGTAGGCATCTCTATGTTATAATACCCTTAGGTTCAACAACCTAAGGTTAAGATATTATTATAGCGTATTTGTGTTCTTAAACACATACAGTGCACAGAGGTTAAAGCTATTGCTGTATGTGGGTTTGTGAGCATCTGTGTAGACTTGGTCTTTAATACTGCAGTTTTAAATCACACACTGCATTGCATTTCTAAAGCTATTTGCTTCTGAACTGGAACTGGAACAAATGCTGATTATTTCTTTTTTTTTATTTTATTCTCATTTTAGGGATCCGAATCAGCCAGTTCCACAAGACACCAAATTCATCCACACAAAGCCTAACCGCTTCGAGGAAGTGGCTTGGTCTAAATACAACCCCAAAGACCAGCTCTACTTACACATTGGATTGAAGCCAAGGGTGAGAGATCACTATCGTGCAACTAAGGTTGCCTTCTGGTTAGAACTGGTACCTCATCTTCATAACATCAATGAACTCTTTCAATACGTCTCGACCACGACTAAGATACCTCCTCAGGATACCACGCCATTCCCGTACACCAAGAGACTAAGTAAAACATGGCCGTCCACCACACGCCATCCTGGTGTTCCTCCCGCCAACACCAAACAAACTACAGACCAGCGTAAAGGCAACGATCTGGGCGATGACTCTGCGGTGGTTATTGAGACAAAGCGAGACTACTCCACTGAGCTCAGTGTGACCATTGCGGTGGGTGCTTCTCTCCTGTTCCTCAACATCCTGGCCTTTGCAGCACTCTACTACAAGAAGGATAAGCGGCGACATGAATCCAACCGACGTGGGCCCAGCCCGCAGCGGAACTCTGCGGCAGCTACCGTAGCGGCGGCTAACGCTAATGACATAGCACATTTGCAGAGTGAGGAGATGATGTCGTTCCAGATGAAACAGCAGCAGATGGAACACGAGCACCATCATGAGTGCGATTCTCTGCCAGCCCGCGATACACTTCGTCTTACCTGCCCAGCTGATTACACACTTACTCTGCGACGTTCGCCTGATGACATCCCACTCATGACACCAAGTACCATATCAATGATTCCTAACTCTCTGCCTGGAATGCAGCCCCTGCACAATTTTAACACGTTCGGAGGTAGTCAGAACAGTACCAACCTGCCCCATGGGCACTCCACCACCAGGGTATAACTTTGTGCTATGCACTGAAAGATCAGAACTATAGGACATGGTCTGCTAAGGCATCGGGGGTTGAGTACATTTGTTTGTCATGGTGTCAAACTGTGCTGACTTTGTTCCACTCTGAGACTTACCTTGGTGGATGAGATGTTATTTTCCTATGAAGCCTTCTTGCAGAATATATCAAAGTCAAATATGACCTACTTGCGAAAAAAATGAATGTTACTAAAGTAATACTTTATTTGGAGTCAAGCTTGTTTAGGGCAAGGGACTTTACACCAAAAGATGAGAACTCTTTCTGAAGGACTATTTTGCTTGCGTAGACGACATATACTACATAAACGACAGAGAGCTTGAAGGATCTGACGAAGCTTTGTATGTGCCATACCATATGTCATATACCAAGAGCAACAATGAGAGCAATGTTATTATAATATATTTCAGACGAACACATTCATATTATTTTCCGAGTGTTGTCACATACCGAACCTGTGGACTGAACTGAAAAATCCCAGCCTGAAATGTAATTATAACAAAACTTTGTAAAGGTGACAAAATGTAAATACTTGTGAGTCAAATACAAATATTAAAATAATTACAAAAGCTTTTACTGTTGTTTAGTTCAAAATATGACTATTATGAGCTTACGCTTTTGTTAAGGTGCGGTGTAAATATATCAATCATTATCTTTTCTTTTTCTTTTTGAAATTGTCTGTGCTAAACAGCCTTTACACCTGAAAAAATAAATAAAGGACAAGACAGTATTCTTATTCCAAAGTCTCTAAATATCCATTTCAGTCATCTGAGTGTTCCTTTGTCCCAATGTTTGATGAATATTGCATGTTTGATTGCTGCTTTACATTTGATAACCCCATACCTTGACCTCATACAGATATTAAAAATAAAATGTTGCTTCTTATTAAATTACAGTGCTGGGTGAAGTTGCCTATTCAAGCTGTTCAGAGAGTAGTTGTAAAGGTTTTTTTTTTTTTTTTTTTATTTGTTGATTTGATGGAGGGAAGGTGGAATTGATGTAAATCAGGGCAACTTCTACCTACAACCAATTTGTTTTACCTGCATTAATCTCTCTATTTTTTACTACTTGTTTTTTTTTTTTTTTTTTGTATAATCACTGCCTGAGCTTCAGATGTGACCAGCATTGTATAATTAAAAAATATCTATAAATAAATAACACAGGCAGTGGATTTGGGTATCTATATTAGTTGGATTTGTTTGTAAAGAAGTATATGTTAGATATTTCTATTTGTAACATGCTAGCAATATGTAAAGTATTGTGCCAGGCTTGTGATACTTTGGGTTAAAATGTAAGTGAATGAGTGTAAATACAAATAATTATGATTACTATAAATACAAACAAAGGAAAAAAAAACTGATATTTTCCAGTTCTGCATCCTATAACAAAGATGTTGAAAGCGCAAGAAATAATTTAAAAATAAATGAGTTTATAATGTTACATTTGTATATTAAACCAGTTCATGATTCATGTTAGCCCTTGGTTTGTTACCTGTCAGTACAACAAGGATCAAATGTAGGGTTCTAAATAATAGTTTGTCTTATATTGTTTGCAGTTTTTGCCTTAAGTGATAGATGATATTTCTGGCTGGACACCTGTATAAAAATTTTCTGCCGCATTTTTAATAAAATATCACAGTATTTTCTAAAAACAGTGTTTTCAGATTTGTTGACTTTTTGTTGAACTTAAATGGAAAAACTTATATGCACCCTGTATGTGATATCAATATGTAGCTGATAGCATTGGTACAAATTTTAATGCATTTTAAATGGAAAATACATTTGACTTACCTTACTATATTGGATAAGCCTATTAAAATAGGTTCCACTCCATTTTGCTTTGAAATAAATTATACTAACCTTAAGGCTACAGCCCTTTTTTTTTCAATGTCAGTGCCCTCTGCATGTCTTGTTAATTGTAGATGATCTATTTTCGAAAATCAGTAATTGTTATGGTTTTTACAAGATAAACTGATGGCTTCTGTTCTTTGAAAAGTTCATGATAATGTCAAGCAAAGCCAAATCAATTATACAGCAGTAGGGGGCAGAAAACTAAAGCTCATGCTTGCTTTATTTGACTTCCCTACTACGCTCTCTTCTCTTAAGAAATACAACCTATGTCTGTACTTTCAAGGAGACACAAAACAAGTAATGTTCTGTAGTCACTGGCTCCTATACCAACATATGACAGCTGAGAACAAATAAACACACATAAATGCCTGCTATTCAATTTCTTTTGCACCCCATCCCTCTTGACAAGTGATGTGAACAGTATTTCTCATTAACATTCTGTGAACAGACAAACAGCTCTGCTGTTCTTGACACCTCTGTCCTTCAGGTTCAATCAATTCTCCTAATTATTATTATTATTATTAGTAGTAGTAGTAGTAGTAGTATCATCATATTCTTTCCTTTCTTTCTTTCTTTCTTTCTAACATAGCTATATGCACACACACATTTATTTATTTAGATTACGATTGAAATTGATCAGCTGTTCTGCAGGTGGTCCTCAAATATTTCCCTTAATGCCGGTTCATCTGTTCGTCATTTGCTAGAGCAATCTCTCATTTTACAACCTGCAGTTCCTTTTTGTTAAACTGCCAATTCAGATTTTCAGATAAGCTAAGACGGGGTGTAGAAAGTTTTGAATTTGTAAAGCCTTCCATTTGCCTTTTAATGTAGATATTGAAGCTTTATGTTTGTAGCATGTTGCATCAGTGATGAAAGAGTAAACCATCAACAAAAGTCAAAGAGTTGTCCTGAAGCTCACTAGTTTCTCAATGGTTACTCAATGGTTGTATGTGCCATACAGAAACACTCAAATGAGAGTAGAGCAGGGCGTTGGGAGAGGAAATCACTTTCACAGTTTTTTACTTCATTGAGTTCTCAAATCAGAGTTATCAACTCCAGCAATCTAGCCACTGGAACTTCAGAACACTAAATTGAATTCTAAATTGTTTAGTCAGAGCAACTGACTTTGTGATTGGTTACGATAGCTGGAAGAGAGAGAGAGAGAGAGAGAGAGAGAGAGAGAGAGAGAGAGAGAGAGAGATGAAAATTAAAGGCACAATACATCAAGTTGAGCCTTGCATGTTCCCCAGTAGGAATCAGCATTGAGTTCATCTAGAGGTGCAATAAATTGCTTTGAAATTCTGCCACTCACTTTCATTGCTTTTATTGATCTTTCCTAAAATTACGGTAGTAAATTAGCTTTTGAGTTAAAACTGAAATGACAGGAGAAGAAAAACAAAAGCTTAAATAGTTATTTGCAGTTACTCAAGCGTGATAGATGCCCTTATACATTCCATAGAGTATGCTGAGTCTTTCAGGGATTGAAAGTCAGACATGGAATTTAATGGATTCTTTGAACCTAGCAAAATTTAATGGCACAATCTCTCAGCAAAGAGAGGGCTATGGCACCTTGTGCTTTCATAATGCATAATACATTTAAAAACTTAATGGCAAGCTAATATTAGTCTTTTCTGGGTCTGCTACAGATATTAATGTGAATATAATTAATTACAAGAGAATTAACAGAATTTTAAATAATTATATATCAAGTGCATGCAGTTGTTTATTACACTACACATTCGTCACATTGTAATTACATTGTAATCCCAATGTAATAAAAAAAATAACTTTAAAAATAATATATCCATACAGTATATAACAGTGTTACAAGTTTTATCAAATTCATATCCTATCAGGGCTTGACAGTAACACCCGCCAACCTGCCAGATATGGGTGGATTTCACCTGTGACGAGTAACAAGGTCACTATTACTAGCCACTTTGGTGGGTTGAATTTTCTCTACAGTAACTGAGCTTGACATTAAAGTTGCTAAAAAAGGACATTATTTTGTGTATTTGGTGTAATGAAAAGTGTTAATGGGGTTTAAGGTTAAAAAAACACATATTTTCCATATAATGTACATTATTGTTTCTCCTCTATGCCCTGACCTTTCTGAAATCCATTGTTTTTTACAAAAGTCGTTGGTCTAAAAAGCAAGGTGTGCTCAGATTGGCTTGCTATCCAGTACTTTGTGATTGGCCAAACGCCTCAAGCATGTGATGGAAATGTTACACCCCTCACCATACTGTTATGGCCTATCCTGGTCAGAACACCAGTGCAACAGGACAAAAACAATAAAACCCATTACAAACAAGGCCGTTGTTGCATCCAGTGGGGGCATAATTACTGATTATACTGACTTAAATTGTCATTTTACGCATTGTGTATCAGGCCGCGTAAAAATAAAACCATGTCTGCATTTGTGATCGGAGAATTGACAAACAAGTGCTACTCCACACTGTTCTAAATATGTGTTTGAATCATCAGTGGCAAAATCTTATATATAAATAAAAAAAAAAAAAAAAAAAAAATCAGTCAGAAGCGCCAGACTGTCCTTGCAAAGAGTGAGGGAAGGCCAGTGGTTTGAGTGAGGAACGGCTGGTGGATTCAACGAAGGAGCAGCCAGGCGCTTGCAGCAACCACATGTGATAACCTTGGGCTGGACTCTGCTTTGTCCATGGTGAATGCCGATCCAGCGACCAGCACAGAACATCCTCTTTTGGAAGGCCTAACAAAGTACTTTCACTTTCAGAATGAAACACATAGTGACTCCACAACATGGCTCTGAAAGCCACAGCGAGAATAAAGGTACTGTACACCTTCTTTCTTTGCACGAACATTTGGGCAGCGTAATGCAAATCTTTCCACACAGTGACGTAGACGTGGGGGCACGTTAAAACAAGGCATTTTAGGAAGGCGTGGACAAGTCTTAACTTCTATATCTCTTTGGATTTGAGACTTTATTCTTTGCAACTTTACAGATCTTCTTTATGCACCAAGAGCTTGTAACACTTCAAGAGAAAGGCAAAATTTTAATTGTATAATATGACCCCTTTAATGCTTGTTTTGGACAAGTGTAAGATAATTAAAGATAAAAAGATAACAGTGACAAGACTGAGCAGTTGAGGTTTACACAGCCTGTCCGTGTGTGAAAGTATCTAGGGAAGAAATCAAAACAAATTAACGCAACTGCACACATAAGAAACATACTGCAGTGAAAATGTAACAATGTAATTTATATATATATATATATATATATATATATATATATTAGGGGTGTAACGGTTCACAAAATTCACGGTTCGGTTCGATACGATACACTGATGTCACGGTTCGGTTCGGTTCGGTTCGATACGTTTTAGATACAGCAAAATGTAAAAACATCTCAACTTTTCAGAATGCCGCAAGCGCACCGCGGGTCATGTGACAAGAACCAACCAATCAGCTTCATCCTTTCCCGTAACAAGGTTGAGAGCTCAGCCAAGATGAAGGAACAGCTGATCATAGTTGTATATGGATTGCAATTTTGAAATAAATTTAGTAGCAGAGCTACTGCAAGCGATTTTTAGAGCTGCAAATCCATTTATCCTTCGCTGAAATTTCCGCGTCTCATGGAGAGAGCACGTCATTGTTGCTTATCAAAGACAGACGCCTCATGAGCGCTTCTGCCCGAGCGCTTTGGAAAGGAGGAGAAAGACGTGCTTAGCGTTTTCCACGCGTTTTTAGGAGCGATATGTGAACGGCCCCTAAGGCGCTCGCTCACTCAGCACGCGCTGAAGGCTCGTTGCAAAATGTCTAATGCATTTAACAGACCAGAAATATAAGATCCTAAAATAACCAACAGGTCTGGTGTTTGGGTTGGATTCCCTGTAAGCTATAGTGTCTAAATGCTGCAGGGATAGTTTGCTGCGTGCATGTTTCTCCTTTTTTTCGTCTTTTCCCAGATAGTACTGACGCATATATCCCAGATATTCCCGCTGGTGTTTTTTTTTTTTTTTTTTTTTGTATTCCCGCTGGTGTACCCTGTCATGTTGCAGATGCGACATACCGTTGTTTTTTTATCCACCACTCTCTTGCCATCACCATTATAGCTTAAAGGGAATCCAAAGTGCACCCAAACACCAGACCTGTTGGTTATTGGGGGATCTTCTCATTTCTAGTCTGTTAAACGCATTGGCTATTTTGCAACGAGCCTTCAGCGCGTACTGAGTGAGCGAGCGCCTGCTGAGTAGCCTAACATAAACATATAAGATGGTGTTTTTTTCTTCTTCGGGAGTGTCAGGGGCGTTGCCTGTTACGTTGTTTGGGTTATTGGGCTACCTTGTTGAACGCATATCATTATATTTCTATCTCTCTCTTTTTTTTTTTTTTTTTTCAAATATAATTAATTACTCCAACGAACCGTTCGGTATACATAATGCGTACCGCGTACCGAACCGAAAGCGTCGTACCGAACGGTTCAATACGAATACGCGTATCGTTACACCCCTAATATATATATATATATATATATATATATAGTCTAACGCAACATGACACGACCAAAAGAGTGCAGTTTACAGTGAAAATCAGTATGACTGCAAATTTGACATTGACATATATATAAAACTGTAATTTAAAACATAACATTATTTATGCAGTTATGTTAAATGCATTCATGGCATGCTACATTTGAGCTTTATTACATGAATCTATGTAAAAATGCTTCTAAATGCCTCTTCAGCTGCTTCACTTTTTAGACAGTGAAAAGATCTCTTTTGTTGATTCTGATTTCATTTGATTGGTTACAGTCCTATTGTGTCTTATTATATTAAATGTAATTATTAGTAAAATTATAATAAAAAAAAATGCATTAAAAAAGGTACAAATTACCTAGAAATCAATTTCAGTAAATTTAAGTATGCAGTCATGAAGTTTAATCATATGAAATATAATTTCCCAGCAACAAAATTTTGGCTTTGGCTTATTTTGGAAAACCACTAGTCACAGTGGCTGGTAAGCAAAAAAAAGAAGTTAATGTCAAGCCCTGTACAACTACTTCTACACACTCACACCTAAAGGGTTCAGCCTGTGAAGCTAAACTCTCAAACCACACTGATTGTTTATAAGAGGCAAAATCAGCAGGAGAAGGGAAAGTGAGTGGGCCTGAATATTCTTGACTCAACTGGAAGTTAATTAAGCCTGCTCCAGCATTCCATCAGTCTCCCTACCCCCTGTCTGTCATCCAAGCGTGGGCCCTTCTAAGCAGTCATTACCGTGGCATATCGATCCAAGCAGTGACAAGGTAGCCATCCAAAGTGGAGAAGTGTGAAGGGAAGAGGACTATACGGAAAGGGAATGTATGGTCAAGGGTGTTCAAAGGGCAAATGTATGGAAATTAAGAAAGTTACCAACTATCAAGAGTTGTATTTATTTATTATTATTTTTTTTTTAAGAATAAAAATTCAACAAAACTATTCATTCTCACTCCAACAAACTCTTTCCCCATTATTATCTCCATCTTTCTGCACTTCTTCTCTAAACACGAATTAAGATTCAGGTAAATACCTCTGCATCCAATTCAGCTGATTGCCTTTGCTCCCTCTGTGGCAAGACCTTAATAGATGAATATGAAATCTTCTGAGCCAATATATATGCTGAACAGTTAAGTGGAGAGGAACACTCATCTGTGCCACCCTGCCTAGGTAATGAGTATAGCCCAGAGAAACTTCTTTCTTCTTGTTCCCCTCTGTGTTCCTTCTACCATTTTTTATGTTATTACTATGTCATACATAGAGTTGAAAATAATAATTATTTAATTTTGTAAAACAAACAAACAAAAAGCATAATTTTATAATTGTATAAAGTTTTATGTCATAATGATCTGTTTTTGCTTGTTGGCTTAGTTGGTTTAGTTTCGTTTTTGACAGGCTTTGACAGGTTATATCAGGTTTGACATCAGTGATATTGAATGATCGCTCAAAAATATAAGTGAAAGTGAAAAAGTGAAAGTGACGTGACATTCAGCCAAGTATGGTGACCCATACTCAGAATTTGTGCTCTGCATTTAACCCATCCGAAGTGCACACACACAGAGCAGTGAACACACACACACACACACTGTGAACACACACCCGGAGCAGTGGGCAGCCATTTATGCTGCAGCGCCCGGGGAGCAGTTGGGGGTCCGGTGCCTTGCTCAAGGGCACCTAAGTCGTGGTATTGAAGGTGGAGAGAGAACTGTACATGCACTCTCCCCACCCACAATTCCTTCCGGCCTGGGACTTGAACTCATAACCTTTCGATTTGGAGTCCGACTCTCTAACCATTAGGCCACGACTTAAAAAAAAAAAAAATGCAGCTTAATGTCAGTTTTTTTGTCATGTAAACTTGATAATATCTGAAGATTGTCAAAGCTGATCCGAAACTGAGATGAGAATGTCACAAGAGCTATGAGTCGTAGAATAAAAGAGTGATATATCCCTTATGAGACTGTCCTGGATTCATTTTCCTTTTATGCTTATTTCACTAAATTTTCGAAGGATAGCTTTTGAAGAAAACACAGTTTTGGGGAAACTTGATTTGAGTTTGACATAACTGAGAATGATGGAGTGCATTAGGTTTAGTGCTCTTGATATTTTACATATATTATCCTCTTCATGCTCTCTCAGCTGCTTGAAAACACTTTATTTATGGAAAGCTAAATAAATGAATAAGTAATCTTTATTTATGTGAAACTGATTAATAATTGGCAATTCAGTTGTTTTTAATTACACAGTCACATCGATTTTATTTAGATTTTGATGCCCTGTTGGCCGCTGCTGCCTATCCTCTGACAGAATATTGATGATAAATGTTTCAGTCTGTAATTCTTATGGCTTCATCATTTTCCCCCTCTTGTTTTGTTTCTTTTTGTCTCTGTCTTTATCTCATACAAACAGACATACACTTGCTTGCGCAGCATCCAAAAACAAGCGGCTCCCAATTACAACTTAATAACATACTTCATTATTTCTGAGCGGCTCGGCACAACATGTCCAATTGGCAACAGCTTTCAGGGAACTTCTAGTGAAGAATCTCCAAATCAACTGTAAGATTCCATTAGCCTGTTAAGGACTACATAATTAGTTAAGTAATTAAATGATAACAGAACAATTGATTTGACTTATTGCCGTCTTTTGTATTTTCTTGAGATTTTTAATATGCATCTCTATCTAACCACTATAGAATATTAGCCTCATAAGATGCTTTGCAATCAGAGTTATTCAGAGTCTCAGTATATGCATCATTCGTAACTTAGATTTAAGTATTATCCTAGTCCAAATATTAAACCGCCACTTCATAATCTGGTTTATTAACTGTAGGACATCATGTGTAATAGGCAGACTCAGTATTTCTCAGCTGAATAGCTAAATAGGAAAGTAACTTCAGTGTAAGATGGATCCTGTCATGATACTTGAAATCTTATCAAGACAAGCTGTCAGGGAGAAATGGAAAATAATTCACACTGAGGAGTTCGGCTCTTTCTCTCTCTACTAACGGTATGAAGTCGAGCTCTGTGTCCCCTTGGAAAGGCATTTCCATGGTTACTGATGTAATCTGCAATCTGCCGCTAGCTAAGTGGACAGAGAGGAGGCAGCGTGATGAATGATGAGGACTAAACGTTGACATGTAAAAGCAGAAGCTAATCACACATTCAAAAACTACACAACACAACCAGCATGTATAAGTGAATGAGTCTAGCACGGTGCCACACATTTAAGTTATAAACTGCCAACCCAAGCACTCTGTTGCAGTCAGGGAATTCAATAATTAAATAGTAATCTTTAGAAATCTACAAATGTTATCATTCATGTGGTTTTCTTTCTTTCCTTTTTTTTTTGATGATGAATGATGAATGGAGTTTTCAAGAATTCCAAAATGACACAAAAAGAAACCTTTTGACTGAATTTGCATACGCTAGCATTGTGTCGAGAAAATACATTAGAATGGAGTACTTATTCACTGCAAGCAAATCACTGAGGGAGTTGAACTTATGAACTGAATCAGCATGATTAATTTAAATCTTTCATTTCAGATCATTCAGATTTTTATATGGGTTTTGTGGACTTCATAAAATGACTCATTTCTTTCAGGCTCAAAATTTTATTCCAAAATGCAGCAAGAGGAGATGTCAAGGTCGTCAGTGATCCATTCTGCCCCTCACACGAAGCTAGTGTTGGCCTATGGCTTCAAAAGACCGTCTCGGTTACGTACGTAACCCTCGTTCCCTGATGGAGGGAACGGAGACGTTATGTCGACCGACAAATGGGGTCTCACTTGGGAGGCCAATCATCTCTGATTTTAAGAGAAAACGCCAATGAAATTGGCAAGTGGATTAACACACCTGAGCCACTCCCCGTGCCAGCGGGTATAAATAGGGCGACAGGTGCATCCACTCATTAGGTTTTACGCTGAGGAGCCGAGAACGTGTCCCGGCAACAGCGAATGGTTCAAGGTTGTGGCATGGGGACATAACGTCTCCGTTCCCTCCATCAGGGAACGAGGGTTACGTACGTAACTGAGACGTTCCCTATCTGTCGGTCACTACGAGTTATGTTGACCGACAAATGGGGTCCTATGGAAAACGCCATAACCTGAACCTCGTCACAACCCTGAGGCGCTGCAATTGTTGACAAGCCTTGGCGTGCCACAAAAGCTACGCTTAAGGTCGTAACCTTCCCAAAGCCCCAGCGCAAATTCACTGACCTTGGTACCGAAGGGGCCAAAGGGTGAGTACATCGCTGCTGGAGAAGGCCATGCTGCTGTTCCGCCCACATAAAGTAAATGGAAGGGATTTCAACCTTCAGTGAAAGATTGCTTCAAATCTTCCCTATTCGTTCTTTCAGCTGGCAAGACAATGGGGAAGCGAGCCTTTAGGAAAGGTCGCTACGGAGACCACATCCTACCCGTAGGGAGGTGACATGTGGATATACCGATATGGACTGACCCAGGGGGCAGTACTACATATGGAAAGGGTCTCTGAGGCAGGTCCTACCTTGGAGTAGGGATGGAACGGCTGCCAGAAGAGACCGACAGAGCGATCTGTCAAGGGAAGACACGGGTTTGCCAAGAGGGAAACCTTACCGTGGAAGAATACACATATGGGATTACCCGCAGGGAACCCAGCCATATGGACACCTAGCCCAGTACAGGGGCTGACCGGCTCCGGGCATGCTAACGCCAGTACTGGGCCTGGCGACAGACTGCTCCGCCAAGTCTGACGCCGAGGGTGCTGGAGGATGCTCGACCAGGGTACGCCAACCGGGGAACTCTACTGGGAGAAGAAGGCGCTCACATCCCCGTGTTAGGGGGAATGGCGCAGCAAGCGAGACACCCAGCCAGCCCTTCCCGCCAATTACCTGTTACCCAACACACGGGAGGAAACTGGCTCTACACGGAGGTTGTCAAACCTCGCAAAGGTGTTAGGTGTCGCCCAGCCCGCAGCTCGACAAACGTCTGCCAGAGAGGCGCCGTGCGCCAACGCATAGGAGGAGGCCACACTCCGTGTGGAGTGGGCCCTCACCCCCAGGGGGCACGGCTCGCCTTGGGAATGGTAAGCCAAGGCGATGGCGTCCACTATCCAGTGGGCCAACCTCTGCTTAGAGACAGCCTTCCCCTTCTGCTGACCTCCAAAGCAGACCAGGAGCTGCTCAGAGCTTCTGAAGCTCTGGGTGCGGTCCACGTATATGCGAAGCGCTCTTACGGGACACAGCAACGACAAGGCTGGATCTGCCTCCTCCAGGGGCAGCGCTTGCAGGTTCACCACCTGGTCTCGGAAGGGAGTGGTGGGAACCTTGGGCACGTATCCAGGCCGGGGTCTCAGGACAACGTGAGAGTAGGCCGGCCCGAACACAAGGCACTCTTCACTTACCGAAAATGCTTGGAGGTCCCCGACCCTCTTGATGGAAGTGAGCGCGATCAGGAGCGCTGTCTTGAGAGACAGGAACTTCAGCTCAACCGAATCCAGCGGCTCAAAGGGACCCCTCTGAAGTCCCGCCAGGACAATAGAGAGGTCCCAGGAGGGAATCAGGGGTGTCCTAGGAGGATGTAACCTTCTGGCACCCCTCAGGAACCTAACGATCAGGTCATGCCTCCCCAGGGACCGGCCGTCCACTGCATCGTGATGTGCTGCAATGGCAGCCACATACACCTTCAGGGTGGAGGGTGACAGCCCACGCTCCAGCCTACCTTGCAGGAAAGAAAGCACGACTCTGACCGGGCATCTCCGGGGGTCTTCTCGGTGAGAAGAACACCAATTCGTGAACAGACTCCACTTCAGAGCATAGGCCTGCCTCGTAGAAGGGGCTCTAGCCTGAGTGATAGTGTCTACCACCGCTGGGGGCAGATCACTTAGGTCTGCCGCGTCCCGTCTAGAAGCCACACGTGGAGGTTCCAGAGATCTGGACGCGGGTGCCAAATGGTGCCAAGCCCCTGAGAGAGAAGGTCTCTCCTCAGGGGGATGCGCCAGGGAGGGGCTGTCACGAGGAGCATGAGTTCCGAAAACCAGGTCCGGGTGGGCCAGTAAGGCGCAACCAACAGGACCTGTTCCTCGTCCTCCCTGACCTTGCACAGTGTCTGTGCGAGCAGGCTCACTGGGGGAACGCATACTTGCGTAAAGCCCGAGGCCAGCTGTGTGCCAGTGCATCTGTGCCCAGGGGGGCCTGGGACAGGGAATAGTACAACTGGCAGTGGGAGGACTCGTGGGAAGCAAACAGGTCTACCTGGGCTTCCCCGAATCGACTCCAAATCAGCTGGACCGTCTGGGGATGGAGTCGCCATTCCCCGGGGAAAGTGAGCTGTCGTGAGAGCGCGTCGGCTGCACGATTGAGCTCCCCCGGGATGTGGACAGCGCGCAGCGACTTGAGCCACGTCTGACTCCAGAGGAGGAGATGACGGGCGAGTTGAGACATGCGGCGTGATCGTAACCCGCCTTGTCGGTTGATGTACGAAACAGCCGCAGTGTTGTCCGTGCGGACCAACACGTGCTTGTCCAGCACTAGCGGACGAAACCGTCGCAAAGCTAGATGCACTGCCAGCAACTCCAGGCAGTTGATGTGCCAAAGCAGTCGAGGTCCTGTCCAGGACCCTGAGGCTGCCTGCCCGTTGCATGTCGCGCCCCAGCCCGAGTTGGAGGCATCTGTTGTGACAACAACGTGCTGGGACACTTGTTCTAAGGGCACACCGGCCCGTAGAAAGGCAAGGTCCGACCAAGGACTGAATAGGCGGCGACACATCAGTGTGATGGTGACACGATGTGTACCGCGGCGCCATGCCCATCTCGGGACTCGGGAGTGTAACCAGTGCTGAAGTGGTCTCATATGAAGCAACCCGAGCGGCGTGACTGCGGCTGCGGATGCCATATGCCCCAGGAGCCTCTGAAAGTGTTTCAGCGGTACCACTGTCCTGCCTCTGAAGGAACTCAGGCAGTTCAGCACTAAGTGGGCACGCTCGCTGGTGAGACGTGCCGTCATACTCACCGAGTCTAACTCCATACCGAGATAAGAGATTCTCTGCACAGGGGAGAGCTTGCTCTTCTCTCGGTTGACCTGAAGCCCCAACTGACTGAGGTGCCGAAGCACGAAGTCCCTGTGATCGCACAACTCTTCTCGGGACCGGGCCATAATGAGCCAGTCGTCGAGATAGTTGAGGATCCTGATGCCCACTTCCCAAAGTGGGGCAAGGGCGCCCTCCGCGACCTTCGTGAAGACACGGGGGGACAGGGAGAGCCCGAAGGGGAGGACCTTGTACTGCCATGCCTGACCCTCGAAAGCAAAGCGCAGGAACGGTCTGTGACGAGGGAGGATAGAGACATGAAAGTACGCGTCTTTCAGGTCGATCGCTGCAAACCAGTCCTGGGGCTGAACGCATTTGATAATGCGTTTCTGCGTCAACATCCTGAACGGGAGCTTGTGTAGGGCCCGATTCAAGACTCGCAGATCCAGGATAGGTCGAAGGCCACCGCTCTTCTTGGGCACGATGAAGTAAGGGCTGTAAAACCCCGTCCTCATCTCGGCTGGAGGGACCGGCTCGATTGCATCCTTCGCCAGGAGGACAGCAATCTCCTCGCGCAAGACAGGGGCGTCCTGGACTGCCACCGAAGTCTCGAGCACGCCATTGAACTTGGGGGGTCGCCGGGCGAATTGAATCGCATAGCCGAGTCGAACCGTCCGGATGAGCCAGCGTGACGGGTTGGGCAGCGCAAGCCACGCTCCCAGATACCGTACAAGTGGCACCAAAGGGACAGTCGACATACCCGCAGTGGTGCAGCGATGGGGAGTCGTGCCGGAAGGCCCAGAAGGCACTGCGTCCTGGGTCATCGCAACCACACTCCTCGTGTTCCCGGAGGAACTGGCCAGAGACGCGTGGAGAGGCGTTGCGTCTCCGAACCGCGACCTCTTGGCCGCTGGCGAAAGGGGGCGTCGTGGGTGAGAGTGAGGAAGCTGTGCGTCGCTCATTGTCAAGCCACGAGCCTTGCAACTCGGAGGAAGGAGAATTTGCTCTTTTATTGAAAATGTGGGTACCACTGGCCGTCCGGCCAGTGGCGGAACAAAACAAAACAGAAACTGAAGATTCTCCGCCCGGCCCTCCTCCGGGGGAAGGAGTGGCGCTGTCTTCGCCATCTCCTGAAGAGCAGTTCTCCGCATCTCCGAGTTGCCCGTGTCAGGGCCGCTTGGTCGACTTCTTGGAGGACTTCGCAGCCGGGAGTGACACGGGGGGCGCCGCTCTCCTGCGCGGGGCTCGACGCGCCGGCCTCGAAGAACTCTCAGCACGGGGCGGAGCTGGCGTAGAGGACGCAGGGGGGCGCCCACAGCGACGAGCAGGCTGAGGCGCTACCCGCGACGGAACGGTGGCAGCCGGAGAGACACGTCGGGGCAGGATGTGCTGGATGGCCTCAGTCTGCTTCTGTACCGCCGAGAACTGCTGGGCAAAGTCCTCGACAGTGTCGCCGAACAGGCCTGCCTGGGAGATGGGGGCGTCGAGAAAGCGCGCTTTGTCCATGTCCCTCATCTCAGCCAGGTTCAGCCAGAGATGCCGCTCCTGGACCACCAGCGTGGACATCGCCTTCCCGAGGGACCGCGCCGTGACCTTCGTTGCCCGTAAGGCGAAGTCGGTCGCCGTGCGCAGCTCCTGCATCAACCCCGGGTCGGTACCACCCTCGTGCATGGTTTTGAGTGCCTTGGCTTGGTGTACCTGCAGGATAGCCATGGCATGCAGGGCAGAGGCAGCTTGGCCCGCAGCACTGTAAGCCTTGGCAGCGAGTGCGGCCGTCAGCTTACAGGCCTTGGACGGGAGGCGCGGACGATTCCTCCAAGTGGCGGCGTTTTGTGGGCACAAGTGCACCGCAACCGCCCTCTCCACCTGGGGAACCTCTACGTACCCCCTGGCTGCCCCGCCATCGAGGGTGGTGAGGATGGAAGAGGGAGAAGAGCGGCTTCTGGCCGTGAAAGGGGCCGTCCACGACTTCGTCACCTCTTCATGCACCTCCGGGAAGAAAGGCACCGGAGCAGAACGAGGTCGTGAGCCGCGTCCCGCGCCGAGAAACCAATCATCCAGCCGTGAGGGCTCGGGACTGGGCGGTGTTGTCACCTCCAGTCCGATACTCACGGCTGCCCGGGCAAGCATGGCCGACAACTCCAAGTCCGATTCGGCAGTAGCGACAACACCCGAGGGGGGCAGCCCCGCCGAACCTTCATCCTCAGAGGTCGATAACCCATCCCCCGATGCAGCAATCGACATCTGGTCTTCGGGCGGCGCACCGAAAGACACGCTGGGACCGCTGTGAGACGGCCCAGCAGAATCAATCGGCAGCTGCACGGGACAGTCGCTGCGTGAGGAGTGAGAGGTCCGTGGGGCGTGGCCCGGCGGAGAAGCTCTCACTGTGATCCTCAGATCTCCCAGAGCGCCAGCCGGCGGCCCTCTGCTCGAGCCAGAGAGACCGGGACGGGTGGCGACAGAGGGGTCTGCTGCACTCCCCTTGAGGAGTGAGAGACGCGATCGCAGCGCTGCCATGTTCATACGCCCACAGTAGACGCATGAATCATCCACGAGCGCAGCCTCAGCGTGTTGGACGCCCAGACACTGCAGACAACGCTCGTGACCGTCAACCGAAGACAGGAAACGACCGCATCCAGAAGGACACGGACGAAACGGCATCTTGAAAAAGACGCGAATCGTCCGTGATTTGCTCTTTTAGAACTGTCTCTTTTAGCCGAAGCGCCCAGGGGAATCGCCGTCTCGCAGGGACACCGCTGTAACGCGCCGTCACACCGACCAGGAACAGTTCAGCAAAAACAAAGATGAATGGCTTTGTAGTGATCTTCTTCATCGACTACTCGGCTCCGAAGCAAAAATCTAATGAGTGGATGCACCTGTCGCCCTATTTATACCCGCTGGCACGGGGAGTGGCTCAGGTGTGTTAATCCACTTGCCAATTTCATTGGCGTTTTCTCTTAAAATCAGAGATGATTGGCCTCCCAAGTGAGACCCCATTTGTCGGTCGACATAACTCGTAGTGACCGACAGATAGGGAACTGAAAAATAGAAACCGTATAGATCACTTTTATGATATTTTTATTTATTTATTCATTTTAAAACTTGACCTCCCCTCTCATTCATTTTACTCAATAGAAATAAATACATAAATAAAAAAAGGATTGCATTTTCTTTGAAAATTAAAAAACAGAAATGTCCACAGAAGTACAAGAAATGAAATAATAACATCACATAGATTTGGAACAACATCGGGGTGAGTAAATAATGCATTTTAGGGTAAATTGTTCCATTAAGTGATGCTTAATGATACTTTATCCTACACTTATTACTCATTAGCAGTAAAACAACAAACAAGATTGTAATATTCAAATGGATCTAGCCTGACCCTTTGAAATACTTTCCGTAAAATAAATAAATTCAGTTGAAATTCCTTAAAGGGAAATTTCAATTCACTTTTTTTTTTCTTTTCAGTGCCGCTGGGACACTTAATGGCTCCTATCAGCAATTTGTCAAATTCAAAACATTAGCCCTCATTCACATCCAGAGCTAAGCTGAAATCTAATTCGTCTTAATGGCAGGCTGTGCATGCACTACACGGTTAGCAGGGAAGAGGTCCAACAAAACAGAGTAAATGTGCTCATCGCTCTTCCTGACTGTGTTGATTAGATTAAAAGCTGTAAGGCTCCCCTATTGCCTCTGATCCAGGACCAGCATTCACATCTAAAGTACTAACCTTCCTTCTTACGAGGAGGACTGCAAAACCAATCCAAGATCAGTGTGAGAGGCCAAGCTAATTCCAGGTTAAGTGTTGTCCCTGCTGGCGTAAGTGGTGGAAATGACCTAGTTGAACACGGAGAGAATGGTGATACACAGTGATACGGAGTTCACTTTGAGCAGCTGGGCAGCCAGCTGTGATTTTCTAATATGTTCATTTTTCTAAATGGTTTGCTTCCCATCACCAGCTCATTTGACTAATGTAAGTCAATTACATCGACACGAACAGCCAGTGCCATCAAAGATACAGCAAATGTGACAGCCTTTTTTTGGGTGGGGGAAAGGGAAAATCTAATAATATAATTTCAAGTTGCCTGATTTTGTAACAGATGTAGCACCATCTTGCTTCCTAAGCCATATTTGCCATGGAGTGCTTCCAGTTTGTTATAGCGGGCTGATTGTGGACATGTGTGCAGCGCTTAAGCGCTATTAGATGATTGTTATTGGATGTTATTGGACAGATTATCTATAGGAATAATACAATAGGTTGGAGTTGAGCAGATTATGTGACGCCACCTGCAGTTTGATCAAATCATTTTAAAGACATAGTCACCTACTTTTCAGAACCTGTATTTATCTTAATTAGGAACCCTTTCTCATTAACCAGTAGGACTGATTCTTTATAGTGTTAAATCATTAGTCCCCTTGCAGTCACAAATTGTATCCCTTAAAATTCATCTGAGATAATCAAAATGAAATATCTAAACAATTTTATCCGTAAAATAATTTTTTTTCATTCTATAAAATGGCTTGAATATAACTATTCTTACCCCATTTAGCATAGCTATGAACATGCAAACTAGCTTTCTCAGTAAAGTGAAGTCGTAAACACTCCAGAATGCAAGTGACAATATTGGATTAATTCAGCCATATAGGTTTGAACCCAAAACTGATTCCAAAGAAGAAGTGGAAGAGTGAATTATACAGATTAATGTATTTTGTGTATCGCTTTCTACAACATCACAGCAGCTAACAATACTTGATATCATTAGCATTTGGCTTGACTCTCTAATTAATGTGTTGCCAAATTTACATTAACTATGTGCCTATGATATGCTAATGATATTAAAAGCCCCACCCAGCAAACTGATATAGGCAATGAGTGGTTTCAAACCACAAGGTAAAAATGTTCGGCACTGGTGTTGACTGATGTATTTGCACATGGTTTGTATTTAAGTATATTGAAAGCAACCAATAGATATGTAAACAACATTTAAAAAATGATTTTAACCACAGGGGGTCTTACATTATTAGACATTCCAATTAGTTGGAATGATGCATCTACAGTATATGAGAACCTAGTTGACAGTTCTTGCTATGTAGGACAAAAGGGCGGAGAGAGATTATTATTTTCTGCCCTATCAGAGAGATTATTTTTTCCCCTTTCACCAAGGGGATGAAAAGACAGCAATGATTTATTGGGAATCTGAGGGATGACACATGCCGAGCAAGGCAACTTTTTTAGTGGCCCAGAAGATGCAACTGAAATTGGGTTACTCACAAAATGCAAAGGGCTTCGTTTCAGCCTTACAAACTCAATCAGTCATCCTATCCCTGGAGGTCATTTTAATAACGCCACATGACAGGGATCCCTTGCCAAACAAAATGCAATCTCTATACCTAGTCTTTTGGGAATTTCACAAAACAGCATCCTTAGAATAGTTGGACTGTAATCTCTGGTAAAATACAGAGTGGAAAAAGTGATTGGATTTAAAATGGCAGGCCATCTGTGTAACGTTTTATTTAAGGATATCAGTGATTAGATAGATAATATGGTTACACTTGTAATCCAGTGACCTGGCGTGGGCTTCTGGAATTAGGAATCCCCCCCCCCCCCGCGCCTCCTTTTTTTTGAGCTGTCAAGGTTATAAGGAAATAACAGCTTAAATATTATTCTGTTCATCATATAAAACCACTGTACAGCTTGAGAACA
Organism: Carassius auratus; assembly: GCF_003368295.1. Classification (NCBI taxonomy): domain Eukaryota; kingdom Metazoa; phylum Chordata; class Actinopteri; order Cypriniformes; family Cyprinidae; genus Carassius; species Carassius auratus. Next base: position 10,144,433 of record NC_039268.1, on the reverse strand, counting down.
ATCACACACATAATAATTATTATTATATATTTTTTTTTTTTTGTGTGTGTGTGTGTGTGTACACAATACACTGTAAAAAATTTCTTGTTGTTTTTACAAAAACTTTTTGGCAGCTGTGGTTGCCAGAATAATTTTGTAAAAATACAGAAAACTGTAAACACATTTACGTCAAAAACGGTTAATTTTACAATATAAAGCTGTAATTTACAAACAAGAAAATGTGAATATAAACCAGTAAATTCAACAACACACAAAATTAAATCTGTTTTGTACCTTGAAAATACTGACAACCACCATAATAATAAAGATGGTACTGTATAAGAGAAAGCCACATGAAGTATCAAAGCTCATCACAAGTAGCTTCACCACAAGCAGAAGTATATATTAACATATAGAAGGTGCACATTTATGGAAACACAAAACACCATCATGGTAACACACGTGATACTTAAATAATGCAAAAAACTTTCATTAAGCAACAGAAGATGTAACATAAAGCTCAAATGTACATAACTGATAACAAGAACTATTTAAAAACATGATTATTTAAACAAAATACTTTCAAACGTGGAGTGTCACGCAGGGAATTCTGGGAATATCAGTTTACAGTTTTAGACTGTAAATTATACATTGATTTGTTCTTTTTTTTACTTCTAAAAGCTGTATAATTAACAGAATTTTACTGTAAATTTACATTAAATGCTTTGTTAGATCTTTTACAGTTTTTCCCTGTATATAGTACGGGAACTTACTGTTAATCTATTATCAGTTTTTTTTCGTAGCGTTTTTACAAAATTTTACAGTTAAAATTACACTTATTTTTTACAGTGTAGCTATTTTGGAGTGAACTATTCCATTAAGTAATACTTTATTTCTGTTGTTGTTATTTTATTTTAAAATAAATTCATGTCTCATTTCATTTGATATTCATACTGGTTCCTTATATTATATTATATTATATTATATTATATTATATTATATTATATTATATTATATTATATTATATTATATTATATTATATTATATTATATTATATTATTATATGTTTTTTTTTTTTTTCTACCACAGAATCAACCTAAACATTAATTTACACAACCAAACTTTGTGTGTTAAACCAGTGGCTTTCCAACTGGTCCTGCACATTTTCTGTGTCTCCCTCATCTATCACTCCTGATTCATCTCATCAGCTCATTAGTTGAGACTGCAAGACCTGAAATGGATGTGTCAGATATAGGGAGACATACAAAATGTGAGGTGTTACGAGGTGCTTGCAGGACTGGTTTGAAAACCACTTGGTTAAACAATGTAGGACAGGGATGTCTAACTTAATTCCTGGAGGGCCGGAGTCCTGCAGTGTTTAGATTAAACCCTAATTAAACAAACCTGGTCCAAATAATCAAGTCATTCAGGCTTATTTGAAAACGACATGGTATTTTCATTATTTTTGTTTTCTTTACAAAAATTATTCTTGTCACTTCATAATGTTACGTTTGAACCACTGATGGAAGATGGACTATTCTGATGATGTCTTTCATACTTTTCTGTACTTTGACAGTGTAACTTACTTGGCAGTCTATGGGACAGTCACAAGCCTCCCAGTTTTCATCCAAAATATCTTAAATTGTTTACCAAAGACGAACAAAGTTTTATGGGTTTTGAACGACACAGGGGTACATTTTTGATTGGAGTATCTCTTTAACCAACAGGTCAAGCTCATGCCATGTTTGGTTTTATATTATTTAAAAATAACAAAGTTTTGAAAATATATCAGTTCTATTTTATCTATTGATCTTCTGATCTTTTACACACATCAATATTTATATGTACTGTGTTTATTTTCAGTAGACTGATAGCATTTAACATACATTTCATAGTTACAATTTAATAGCAGTCTTGTTACTTAAATATTTGTTAAGTCACCTATAAGTATCGTACATCTGAAAAATGGGGGGACATTAATTGTGTCAGACACAAAGTTCCTAGCTATGCTCTACAGTAAGTCACATCCATATTGTTTGCGAAACAGTCCTGAAAGAGAATAAACTGCAGAAGCTCTGCAGCATTTTTGTATGAGCATATCTCCATACATTTGTTCTCAAACATCTAAATCTGATAAAGCTTTGCTCTTTTTCATTTTGCAGGGTAACAAATAATGAATTTGTTTCTCCTACCACTCAGGTACTTGTTGGTTATTCTTCAGCCTGTTCTAGGCTTTGCAAATGCAGGGATAGTACCTTCCTGTTTGCACATAGACATAACCATTAGTTTAGTGCTATTCAAGAATTTCAAAGCAAAAGTGTACTTTTATTTGCAAGAGAATAACCATGCATAATTAGGATGTGAGATGTTGGTTTCAGTACAAGGAACTCTGCAATGTACACAATGCAAAATCCCATGTAAGCAGGCAAACTCATATGGCACCTATGACTCGGCTCGGCTCAGTTTGATTTTCCACTGCAGTTTAGTAACGCTTTAGAGTGGGTGGTATTATTCAAATGTCATTATAGTTGTGCCGCCTCTGCTGCCACAAGATGAACATCTGTACTTCCTCAACAGACCAGTTTGGTAATGGTACAGTTCACTTGGAACCTCAACTGAGGTGGTACAAAAAAAAAAAAAAAAAAAAAAAAAAAAAGTACCAGATACTGTACCCAGTGGAAAATCCACCAGAATAGTCAACTGTACCGTGCTGTACCATGCAGTGGAAAAGTGCCAATATTGACATCTGGTTGGATGCTGAACAAGGTGTTTATACCACTGTCGATATTCCAATGGAAACGTCAGAGGGAAAGTCAGGCAGATGATGAGTGATTCACAACTCCAGTGAAAAACTACATACCCTCATTTTAACATGGTAATGCAGTGTTGGCACTTTGCAGCTGTTTCATTTTTCACACTTATATGTTCACATCATAGTATACAACTAACAAGATCTGATTGAACATCATTAATATTGATATTTCCTTTTTTTTTGAAGAGCCATGAATTATTGACCTGAACCCCTGTTAGGAATGCTGTTAGCTGGTGAAAGGGTCATAATGAATACTCGGTCAAGAAGGCTTTGATCTTAGGTCCGTAAGGAGCATGCTTGTTTTGTGTAAAGACCTTTATTCAGTATGTGATTAGTGTCATGGGTCTATGAGTGACCTTATAGTCTTGAACAACTCTACATAACCTAAGTTTGGTAACCACCAAAGACACTCATAGACCCATGACACTCCAAGATACCTAATTTAAAAACATTATATATTGCATATGGCATTTTACAGCTCTAAACTTCATATTAAAAAACTTGAAAAGTCAATAACAAATGTGATTGATTGCTGCCTTTAGTAGAGCAGCACAGGGACAATTCATTGTTTCACTCTGTTTGTCTGTGCTTACAGCCTTCCAAACCAGAGTATGTGAGTGGTGTGTGGTGAAAACAGAGTTGTGTGATTTTGCTTGGAGCAAGGTGCAGGTTTTAGTGTTGGTGCTTACTCTCACTCCAAGATCGCTCAGAGCAAGTGAGGAGCAGGAAATGGAAAACTCTGAGTGGAGCTGGAAAAGCCAGGGTGATTACAGAATGCTCTGAGCATTGAGGGAAAATTGCTGTCGCCCCGCTCCACACACAGCTCTGCCTGTTTGTTGCTTGGTGACATACAGAACTTGACGTTTAGGCTTCTTACATTAGTAGAGAAAAAAAAATCTATGAAAGCAAAGCAGGTGACACTTTAGTATTGTGCAATTTCTCACTATTAACTAGTTTCTTGCTAGCATGTTGGCTGTTTATTAGTACTTATAAAGCACATATTCTGCATGATCACATTCTACATCCCCAATCCTATCCCAACCTTACTAACTATTAATAAGCAGTAAATTAGTAGTTTATCGAGGCACAAGTTATTGTTGATAGTTTGAACCTGGAATTGGACCTTAAAATTAGGTGTGACCAGCAATGATATGTCTAAAACTCCATAGTAATGCAACAACACATTTGTTAATTATTTGTTTAGTTTCATTATTTTATATATGTATATATTGTGCACCCTAGATCTACATTTAATGTGTTTATTTAAAACGGAAAGCTGATATTGAGAAAAAAAAAAAAAAAAAAAAAAATTATTTGCAAATGATTGTATGGAATTTTTGTTTTTTTTTTGCCTATTTATTTGGGTATATTCAGAGAAGAGGTGGAACACTGGTTAGTTGATGGTTGATGCCAATTATGGTAGCTTTGTTGCTGAGGAGCAAATTGTCACCATTGAAACCAGTGTTTTATTTGTGTTGTTGCTCTCATGGGTGAGACTAAATAACTTAATGTTATGGCATTAGAATAATAGTGTTAAATTCATTTCTTGTTCATAAAATTGTTGTATAAAAACAAAAGCACGTACAGTCCTGCTGCATCACAATTGTGTCTGTGATATTAAACGTATAATTTATAGGACAGGTTTACCTTTCAGATGTGTCTCTTTTTATTTGTCAGTCATTTTCATATTAGTGTTAATAATAATAATAATAATAATAATAATAATAATAATAATAATAATAATAATAATAATAATAAAACATTGAAAAACATATAAACATTTTTCTAATGTTCCACTTCACACTGGTTTTGTCAATGCAGTCATTAACATCTGTTTATGGAAGTCCGTCAAGGACATATAGCATTCTCCCGACCTCAGAGGATTAGTCAACTCTATATCAACGAGGTCACACATAATTATCATGGCTGCAGTGGTGCCATGCATATTTTAATTACACAGAGGAAAAATATTAAGACAAGGAAGTCTGTTTTTTGAGAACCTCACCTGAGGCACACGGCAAAATGGAGGGCATTAAGATGCGGCCGAGTGCGCTACAGGGCTGTTGAGGGATACAATCTGGGGCATGTTAAGAGCTTAAATGAGAGCAGGCTCGTCCATCAAGCAGGAAACAAGATGCAGCATGCTGACAGCTGCAGGAGATTGCATTGATTTTCAGTTCACCACTTCCCGCTTCACATCTTTAATGTATACAAAGGTGATCGCTTTATGCTTCGTAAAATCTGTGTCCTCTACATAGCAAAAGGCCTTGTTCAGGTTAT